>NC_064641.1:68048734-68351761 GCF_023864345.2 Schistocerca serialis cubense | reverse complement strand
TTGCCTTCAATTGCAACGAGTAGTGCGCGGCAGTCATACTTGACGCCTGCCCACAATATGATTGAGCTACCAGATTGTTGGTGACGTTCCACAGTCATTGATGGGCGACTGTGTTCCCATGTTCGCCTCCATATATGAACAGATTTGTCATCAGGGTGCAAGCTTATTTGCACTTTGTCTGTGAACAGTGTTTGGTCCTTTGGTTTCCAATGTTCATATGCTGTAGCCCATTTTAGATTAGCACCGCTATGATGTGGATAGAGTGGTAGATTCTTGAGAGGTCTTCGGCTGTACAACACCCCCCCCCCCCCCCCCCCCCCCAATCATGAAGTCTCTTGCCCACAGTCTGGGTACTTACGGTAACCGCTGTGGCTTCTTGAAGCTCGTGGTGCGGAGTAGTAGCTGTCTTTGTAGGGTGTATTCGTGTAGATATCATTACATACTGGTCAAGAGCTGTTGTAGTTTTGCATGGATGCCCTTCGCGATGTCAATCTGCTGTTGAATGCGTTTCCTGGAACTTTTTCCGCAGTCTGGATACAGCACTTACTAATGTGAACAATATTCGCAATGTCGTGTCTCATGTTTTCTCCCACCAATGTGATTATTTTGATATGGCCTGCCACGGAGAGCCTTTTCCGAGGCATTGCGCTGCACTACAAGGCACAACTGTGCATTCACGAGAACTCAGCTCTGGTGTACTGCGTTTGTTTGCAAGGCTGCTGATGAGGGAGAATGGCAGCTACAAACGAGTTCGCATTATTTACACAACCGCCTTCCTACATAAACACAAAAGGAACACCCAGAGTGACTGTTGGTGGATAATTTGGAAATGTGCATAACTTTTTTGGTGAGTGTATATGAAGTAACTTCATGTCTTTCAAAATAGATCTGCTACTGTCAAACTACTTGACATACGCTGCAACCTTGATGGATAAGTATCAGCACAAAACAAACTTATTTTAGCCCATATTCATTTTTTGTTATAAGAAAAGCAAAACTGTTTTTTACAGTTGCTTCTGAAATTAAAGTTATTGCACTTTGTTGTAGAAATTGAAATGCTCTCCACTTTGTGTAGGCTACATGTTGAGCATTCTAATTGTTGCATGTCTACTAGATATTAACCAGAGACAGGGATGGACAGTATTTTTATTAACTTTGATGTGTATATGAAATGAATGGAATTGTCCAAGAAGAAGAATGAAACAAGGAAGTTCTTTATAAAAGTAAACAATGCTAGAAGACAATTTGCTCCAATAACCAGCTTGATTAGAGATGAAGAAGGAACATAATAACCGAGAGTAACTAGACTCAGGAAAATTGGCGAAGATACTTTAATGACCTCCTGAATCGAGGGATAGAGCAAGCAGAGGATGTGTCTAATGATTGTGAGCAAGGATTGGATGATGACTAGTTAGTGGATGGCCTAGGGTTAGAGGATGTTAAAAAAACTTTAAGGAAACTGAAGAATAACAAGGCCCCCAGCACTGATAGCATTCCTGCAGAATTGCTAAAATGTGGAGGAGCAACATTAGAGCATTCTCTGTTTGAGCTTGTCACTCTGATTCGGGAACAGGAAAGGATACCAGATAAATGGAATGAAGGAATATTATGTCTCATACATAAAAAGAGCACCTGAATGGAATGTAGAAACCACTGTGGAATCACCCTCCTGAACCTGGAGTACAAGGTGTTACCTAATATATTTCTTATTGGCTGCTCTCACAGGTGGATAAAGAAACTGTAATATACCAAAGCCGATTCGACGAGGAAAGTCAACAATAGACCAGATTACCTGCACCAAATTTTGGATAAAGCATTTGAATGTAGAATAGGAACACATCACCTCTTTATTGACTTTACTGCTGCATGTGACAGCATCGGTAGAAACTGGTTGTTTCGTGCCTTACAGGAGGTGGGGATACACTGAAAGCTCCTGAGAATGGTTAAAACGATTATGTGTGATTTAAGAAGCTGCATTTGATTTTGAGGAAATTACTCAGACCCCCTGGAAACAAAAAATGGGCCATGTCAAGGCGATGGATTAGCACGCTTATTATTTAATGTAGCACTCGAGAAGGTGATTAGAGAAACAGGCCAACAGACCGGGGCACCATCTTCTACAAGTCAGTGCAGATTTTAGCATATGCAGATGACGCAGGCATCATAGCATGGACAGTACCAGCACTGGAAGAAGCTTTTACAGCCTTAGGTCAAGCAAGTAAGAAGATGAATCTTATGATAAATGAAGATAAAACTAAATACATGGCCTGTGAGAAAGCATATCAACCCAGTATGCTGTCAACTTTCAGTGTGAATGGATACACATTTGAAAGAGTTGATAGCTTCAAGTATCTTGGTTCCACAGTCCCTTGCTTTAATGAAATCTCAACTGAAATTAAGGTTAGGCTGATATCAGCAAATAAGACATTTATTTCACCTTGAGTAATTTATTCCATCAAGACTCCTCAGCTGCCCAACAAAATTCGCTATTTATAAAAGCCTTGTTAGACCAGTTCTCACTTATGCTTCGGAAACATGGCCCTTGACAGAAACCGATGCAAGGCTGCTCGATGGATTTGAGAAGAAAGTTTTGAGGAGAATAATTGGCCCGGTGTATGATAGAGAACAATGGAAGAAAAGGCACAATGCAGAATTTTACACTATATATGCCGATGCTCCTGTAACAAAAATCAAATGATCAGGAAGGATCAGATGGGCAGGTCATGTGGCAAGAATGGAGGCGTCTGAGGTGATAAAGAAGACTCTCTTTGTTAATCCAGGAGGACAAAGAGGGCAAAATCGACCTCGAGCAAGGTGGCTGGATGGAGTGGAAGAAGACCTACTGAAGCATGGATGCAGAAATTGGAGGAGAGTAGCATGTGACCCTGAAGTAAGGTGGAAGCTCGTTGGAAAGGCCAAGGTTCGTCCTGGAGTGTAGCACCACAGAAGAAGAAGAAAGAATATTTTTTTCTAACTGCACTTTATAAATATGTGATACACTTTATTCAATAAATTTATTTCCTGTTATTAATAAATATGATCTTAGTAATTAACTTACCAACACAGATAGGTAAAGACAGTGGGAACTGACAATGTTTTCTTTGGTGAAAAAGAGAGAAAATTGAGAAAATAACTGTTTACTTAGTAACAGATGCTCTCTCTGATCATGATACGCATTTAGTTAGGATAGATAAGATATTGCCTTGCAGTATGGATACTCCTCAGTGGAATTCAGTTAGAACAATTAATGACTCAAGGACACGTGTTTTTAAGAACAGTTTACAAGATATAACTTGGGATGAAATTTATAATGAACCAAGTGTTAACATAAAATTTAATCTATTCAGTGATAAAGCTTTACCATTATTTGAAAATATCCTTCTGCAAAAGCTAAAAGAAAGGACATCAAACAACCACATAAAAAACCATGGAACACTAAAGGGATAGTAGAAAGTATAGGGACAAAAAGCTCAAGAGAAAAATCACAGCAGTGTTTTGAAAAGAAACTCTTATAAAATTCAGTCATACAAATGTATCGGCAACTTCTCCCTCTGAAATTAAGAAAATTATATGTTTAAAAAAAAAAAAAAAATAAAAAAAAAAAGAAAAAAACGGAAGACTTGTACTCATATAATAAGCTCTGTCTTCTCTGAAATATGTAATGCATCATTGACTCGGGGCATATTTTCCAGAGAGATTGAAATATGTCATTTTTAAACCTCTCCATAACAAAGATGATAGGAGAGATGTCAGTAACTACTGGCCTGTTTCATTGCTGACACGATTTTCCAAAAGTTTTGAGAAGGTGCTGTCTTCTCGAATAGTATCTCACCAGAGCAACAACATCCTCAGCAAATCACAGTTCCGATTTCATAAGAGTTGTTTTATTAAGAATGCCATTTCCTTGTTCGTTCACAAAGGTTTACAAGCATTAAATAATAAAATAGCACCTATGGGTATTTTCTGTGACCTATTTAAAGGTATTTGACTGCATGAATCACAGTATGCTCTGAGATAAATTAAAGTTTTACGGAGTTGATAGTATAGCCAACCAATGGGTAATATCCTATCTAACCAAAAGAATGCAGAAAGTTTTACTTAGCAAACCAAAAAAATGTATTCCAGGGACATTATACTGATGGGGGAAAAATCAAGTATGGAGTTCTCCAAGGTTCAGTCTTTTAGGTTCATTATTGTTCCTCAAATAAGTAAATGATCTTCTGTCTGATAGACAACAAGCAGAATTAGTTCTTTTTTCAGATGGCTCTACTATTGTAATCAGACTAAGCATACATACAGAAATAAAATAAATGGTAAACTCTTCTTAAAAGTATCATTGACTGGTTTTCTGTGAATGGTCTCACCCTCAATTTTGAAAGGTCGCAACATATTCAGCTATGCACATATATGGGTACAGCACCAATGGTGAGAATTTAAACTGGAATAATTACATTTTGGAAATCTAAAAGCAACTTAGTTCAGCCTCATTTGCAATTAGAATTATTGGAAATCTTGGGGAGGGACAAATTAATAAGTTGACATTTCGTATATTTTCATTCAGTTACATCATATGGAATAACATTCTGGGGTAACTCTCTCTTTAAGAAAGTAAGTCTTCTTCATTGCTCAAAAATGTGCTGTAAGAATAATATGTGGTGCTCATCCATGATCACCTTGTGCTACACGTGCAAACTAAGGTGACACTCAGCACTGGTGAGTGTGGCCATGAATGGGGAATGCCTTTACAATTGCTCCTATCAGCCAATGCACTGAGTGTCATCTTAGTAAAGTAGAAATGTGTTCAATGAGTTTGAAGTTCTGACTACTGTATCACTGTGTATTTATTCTCTCTATCTTCTGCAGTTCAAAAGGAACTATGATGTAAATAATTGCAATACCAGAAGTAAAAATGACATTTATAACATCACATTAAGGTTGTCTTAATGCAAAAAGTGGTGCACAATGCTGCAATGAAAATTTTTGATAAATTATCTGGTGATATAAATTGTCTGACAGACAGCAAAGAGTGAAATTTGAAAACAAACTGAAAAAGCTTCGGCTTGAGAACACCACCTGTTCTGTAAAAGAGTTCCTATTATTGTAGTTTTAAACATGGTGGGTAGGAATTACTAACTCACAAATGTATATTAAAATAAAAAACCTTATAAATGTTCAGTATGTAGCTATATTTACAAATTAATTTGTGATGTGAATGTAAAATGATGTGTTCCACATCATTACTATTTATTGCATAAATCATCCACAGAACATGAAACTAACTATGATGCGCCAGTTGAAAGCTTACATGTGAGACTTCACATTGAATTTTTGATAGAACAGTAGGAGGAACTCAAAGGTTTACAGTGGAAGCATCATCATCTAAGCGATTCGTGAGAGACTAATTTTGATAATTGGATAATAAGATTAGATCTCATGCAGTCTTAGTGTTACTGTCATTGATGAAAGGAGAAAAGGTAACTGTCTGTGCTGTATTTGCTTCCCATAAAGCTTGATGCAGGTAGTATGTAAAGAGCAGTAACGACGTATTGTATAGAACATGAACAAGAATGCACATTTATAGTAGAAACATTTTAGTGGTTTGGAGTGCATGATGACTATTTGAAATTATGAAACGAATTTGAGCTATGGAACAGCTGACCAAAGTATTCATTACAGTAAAAGTGATGAAAGGCTAAATGTGTCAACAATGATGGTATGCTATGTGTGTTGATCTATGAGTTGGGTCACATTACGAAATGAGACAAATATGCTTGTGTGAGGGATAGAGAACGAACGGTAACCTTATAAGCATAAATCGAACAGTTATTTATTTTTCTGTTGCCCCATTGATCATGTCACCGAGACTTCAGATACACAAAAATGCTCATGAAAGCACCGATGTAATAACCGTTGAAAGCGTTACGGAATAGCATTCGTATTTTTTTTCTGTGTACATGAGCTTCCGCATTACTTGTACATATATGCATTGTTCCGAGTATCTATATTACGGGCTAATACGGGCACTCTGATTTAATGTGATGCCTAGGGAAATATCAAAACATAATACGTTTATAGTAGGTCATACAATGAAGTCACACACTTGCACTCTGCTGTTCACACAATATATCTTGTTTCCTTAACTCTGGACCCAGATTTCGACCCGCGTTTATTTACAGAAGTTGCAAAAGTTAGTAGGTAATAGGATACACATTTTTCTTTGCTGACGAACCCGTGGTTCATCAGAACATCAGTTATTTGTTGTTTTAGCCGCTATCGTGTTGTATTTGTCTCCCACAAAGTTGATGCAGCCATGTTTCTTTTTGCGCGTTTGTGCTGCCATCACTTGTCGAACCGGCGCAAGTTTTGTGGGAGAAGCTAAAGCCATTTTGTGACAGTTCACCTATTTAGGCTTGTTTCACCCAAGGAGATTATTTGCAGTTTCTGTTAATGTGAGATGTTTGTGACAGTAAACACTGGAATTGTGTAAGTTGTTGCTGAACTTTGATAATTGTATTGCTCGTGCATTGGGAATGAATTGAGGAGGCGGGTCTAGTGTTGTTTACAAACCAAGATATCGCCGTCATGGGTGGTAGCAACTTTACGTTTTGTGTGCCAGTTGTATGTTGCGTTCCTACAGTTAATTTTAGGAGCGTTCGTCGTACTTTCACTCGAAAGCAATAAGATTGGATTGTAGAGAAGGCACGTAACGCTTAAATGGCACTTCCACTAAATCGAAACCAGTGGTACAGTTTTGCTTCTTTGCAGGAGACTACGCAATCTTCGATGCAAAAGATGAAGTAACTCCATCCCTATATTGGCTATACACGATGACAGACGTCAAGAGGAATGGATCGGGGAAGATATATTGCCATCTTTGCAGATGTTACGAACGTTATCCACGTCAGGTGAGTTGTATGTTTAGTCACGGTACTTTGTCTTCTGTTTCTCCAAGACTGTTTCCAAACGTTTTTAGTGGAGGTTAATGTTTTGCCATAGTGACAAGAATTGTTCAGCTGTCTTGTTTAACTCTTTCTGTAGATGAGAAAAATGCCATCGTGTTCAGTTGTTATCGACATTCCTTTCAGTTTGGCCTTCTGATATTTTAGTACAGTAGACTACAGCCATAACCCCAGTGAGCATTTGTTACGTTGTCGCTATGGGTACACTTTGCTTTATAGTGTTTAAAATTTTCAGCTCACACTTTCCTTATTTTGGTGTCAGTATTTGAGTTGATTATAAATGGGCACCATAGTTTAAAATTTAAGTGGTGTATTTGTCATAAATAATTGTTTATGCTACTGATAGGTACAGTTTTTGCTTGTACTGAGGGTGAGAAACTACTTAAATATAGTACAAAAAAATGCACTATTTGGCTACAGGTTTGATGTGTGCCATGTTACATTGATAATAATTTTTGTTTTCATATTATTTGGAGACATACGCTGTACAGAAATATGTAAGGTTCCTATGTCACTTTTAAGTGTTTGAGAGTATGTTTGACTGCACAGAAAAGAAGCCTTAGATGTTGTTTAATGCTTTGTTCAGGGAGGTTGATAGTCATTGTAGTGTGGGTAATAGCTACTACTGTGTGTCAGTTACTTTGTACATTATGCAAATTTAGTATTTGTCCATGCATTGCAGGAGGTACACATGAGGTGAAAGTGGGAGACTGAAGTTTCAGCAGCATCACATCTGTAAAACTGCCTTTCAAACTTGGTCATCAATCAGTTTTTCAAAACATATCTGAACGTAAGTGTGATTGTAAAATCTTAACAGGAGCTCGCTAATGTTTAATTTCTGCATACAATACCGGTATTTCACAATTTAGTTGAAACCACTTCCAGGCTAATTAATCGAGTAGACTTACAAGCATGATTTCGAAGTGCATGCACTTGCATGGTGGTTGGTTTCTTTTCTCCATTTTACCGTTACCAAACTAAAAAGTAGGTTATCTGATGCTACTGCTTGTCGTGCCCCTTTTCCCTTCTGTAGAAATAAAATAAACCTATCGTGTATAGGTGGTTGACCCAATTTTCCACTTACGTTCATTTTCGTAATCTGGAATTGAAGTAGGTCCTAATAAGGCAAATAGAATAATTTTTCACAGGAACTGTGAGTTACGGCCCAACTTCTAACATCAGCAATGTTAGTGAGTATTGTACTCATATATGAGAACAATTATGTGCTGTAGGTGAAAATCCTTGTTCCCAAGTTTAGCATCTTGAATTAACCCTGGCAATGGTGGTGTTAATAGTGTTAGATATTGATTAGTTAGGAATACTCAAAAGATTCTTCTTTTAGTGGTGATTGTGAGTAACTCATATGCTCATTGTTTTATTCTTAAATTTTACATTTGTTAGGAGGAGATACCTCTCTCTCTCTCTCTCTCTCTCTCTCTCTCTCTCTCTCTCTCTCTCTCTTCCCCCCCCCCTCTCTCTCTTCCCCCCCCCCCTCTCTCTCTCTTCCCCCCCCCCCTCTCTCTCTCTTCCCCCCCCCCCCCCCCTCTCTCTCTCTCTCTCTCTCTCTCTCTCTCTCTCTCTCTCTCTCTCTCTCTCTCTCTCTCTCTCTCTCTTTCCCCCCCCCCCTCTCTCTTCCCCCCCCTCTCTCTCTCTCTTCCCCCCCCTCTCTCTCTCTCTCTCTCTCCCCCTCCCCCCCCCCCCCCCCGTGTGTGTGCATGTGCGTGTGCACTTTTTCACTATTTTCTGTTCTTTTTTACACTTCAATAAGTAGTGCTTCTCATCTCTTGTAATTCAAGTAACAATTTTATGTTTTGGAATGAAATAACTAGGTTCATAAATTTGTTATGTATCCAGTGTACACTGCAGCTGAATTAGAGACCTACCTCATATCATGTAAGAATCTCTTATGCCCTGTTATCTGTGGTGTAATGTGTTGAAACTTGGGACTCCATGAGATGTTGAAGTATTGGGTAGCAATCCTCATTCATGACAGCTGAACCACTGCCTACAGGTTACAGTGATTTGTTGGATATTCATATCAGGTGTGCAAATCTTGCTCAGTATCATCCCAGATGTTCTCTATTTTAATTTCAGATGACTTAGGGAGAGGAACATAAGCGCCCTCATGCGAATGATGGGATCCACAAAACAGTCTAACACAATTTTCGACTGACAGGGTGGTGCATTTTTTTTTTGCGGGAGATACTAACATAAGTAAATGAGAGGCACATTTTGTTCCATTTAAGGAAAATAAATATGTGAAGTTCAAGTGATGCCCTGCTGGCAGGTGTATTATCTCCTGTTATTTGAGACATTTTCGTCAATCTGAGCACATTTTTCCTCCCTTCGAATGCTCATTGGCAGCATTGCTGGACCTGTTCTGGGAATGGCAGCAGAGGTAAATTTTTGGGACAGTGGCTTGTGTACCCACTCTACAGTGAGGTTTTCATTTTGGGTGGTAATGGCTACTGGGTTATTCCATGTCAAACCAACCAATTGTACTACATGATTTGAACCATGACCCTTCAGATTTGGATGATTGTTTTTTCCCCAGGTAATGTATCCACTAACACTAGGGTAAAATTGAAATTTCAAATTTTTCTGACCTTCGGTTTTTGAGTTTCGAGGGTTTGAAAATAAAAAAAAGTCTGTTTTTGATCAATCGATGATTGTTTTAAAATGCTGTAGCTCAAAAACTATACAACCTAAAGAGCTCAAACTTGCGCCATTGTTTTCCTCTTAAAAATTACCTTCAATTTGATATGTAACATGACTATGCTACCTAAATCTGAAAATTTTAAACTATTCCAAAAAAACATTTTTTGAAATTTCCAAAATATGTACCCTTGAATTTTATTAAAAAAAATTGTATGTGTTGTCCAGTCTGACTACATGCATGCAACATTTCAAGATGGGATCTCAATGGGTTCTTGTATAAAATAGTATTTTACTGCCACAATACACACTAGTGAGGTGAAAAGCAGACTATTTCTAGGCTATGAATACTAAGGTAGGCCTATGTAATTCTAACAAACTTAAACTATTACGTTAGCCTTTTTCCCAACATTATCTTATTGTTTGTTAATTCATTAAATGATATAGTGTTGTTTTAATTTAATGTTCACGATTCTTTTAACTATGCATCAGAAGGAAGTGAACATATTTTAATTGGTAATATACATGCTACAAGTTAAAATTTTGAATAAAGCCACTCACCTTCATCCTTAGTTGTAAATGGCAGAGATTATCTTTTTCTTGGTTTTCCAGTTTTACTTGTAATCGTTTACAAGTTCCTTGTATTAGAAATTGGCATATAAGTAAACTCACATGGGAAAAAGATTAACTTGTTGATATTTGCATGGATAGAACTGTATTTCTAATAATAATTGGTATTTAGAAAATTAATACACATGGTATTTATACAACTTAGTGTTTAGTGAGGGTAGGTGTAACGTAATTTAAACGTGCTTCTTTTAGTATCTTTTAAGATATTTTTCCAAAGCAAGAGAAGACAACTTCATTTCGTTAGCACTTAAAGTGTAGGTTCTTCCCGTAGATGTTGTTGGATTTGCTGTTTGTAAAAGAGTATTTCCTGGGGCATCTAATATATCTCTTGGTTGTGGATAGTAAAAAGACTGGACTGGACCCTTTGGGTGTAAAAAATTTATTCGGCACCTGTAATTGTATTTTTCTTCAATGCATCGTGGCGACCAAGAGTCATCATATGCTACTGTCACAAAACCAGCAGCAATATTTTCCACATGTGACGGTGTTATTTGGTTCAGTGTTGTCACATATTCAAGAGACTCATGCAGACTAAAACGATAAGGCTTGACAGTAATTTGACACTCTGTGCAGGGTTTATATGAGTGAAACTTTTGTGTTCCCACAATCGCTTTTGATTCACTAAACTGAGGATGTAAGTATTCTTTGGTCAGTTCATAGTCATCTGTTGTGCAATATACAAAGTCAATTGGCTTCTGTCTCGGGTTCTTCGGCCGACGTTGATCTAATGATTTTTCTGACGTTTCGCCAGCACGAGTGGCTGGCATTGTCAAAGCTTCACCCTCCATTGCCGGTGGTGAACTGGAGGCGAGCTCGCGGCCGCAGACTATATGTACCTGGCGCACCAACGTCCGAGGGCTTCTCCGCGGTCATTTCCGGTGCGGTTCTCCTCTTGCTACCTGCGACGGTCGTTCGCTGCAGTACGGGAAGCCAGGATCCGTTTACCTTAAGGCTTTCCTCTTTCTTGTTGAAACTGTTTGCGTGTTTTTGGATTTCTACAGCTTCTCTGAACAAGCGCTGTTGAATAATCTCCGATTCATCTTTGGAATATTCAGTAATAACTTCTTCAGGGCTCGATTCTGGTAGTAAGTTCTTTTCTAAGCTAGACTTTATTATATTGAGTTTTTTCTTTGTATAGATAGGCACAGCAAACTTTTTCTTCTTTAGTGGTGACTCACCAATGAGTTCCAGTGGCTTGTTCAAATAGTCTACGGAAGATTGAGGATCAATAAAAGAATGGTTTACATTTTCACTACTGCAAGGTAAAACTACTTCTTCTGTTTTGTGTTTGTCACTAACCTTTTTCTACATACATCACATATTTTCATGCCACTAATGATTCCTAAGTCTAGAGAGCACATCCAGTCTGTAACATTTCTTAGTGATTGTTGACGGACTTTCTTATGTTGTACTTTAAAAGGGATACAACATTTAGCAGCAATAATCGTCCAATTCTTCTGAGACGCCATTTCTGTAAGGTAACAAATTCTACTATCAGAAAGGGGTGTGTGTGTGTGTGTGTGTGTGTGTGTGTGTGTGTGTGTGTGTGTGTGTGTGTGTGTGTGTCTATATATAATCTCACACACAACTTAAATAACTACATTTCTATTATTCGGCTCATTCTAGAAAAAATAAATATAGTAAATAATCATATTTTATGATGTTTGATATATTACCACATACATGACACGGCGTACACTAAGACTACACCACTCTATATTAGATCACTTGGACAACTTAACACTAAAACACAGTACAATATAGAGCACTCATAAGTTTTTTTGCTGTGATTATTTCATACACATTTAATGTAGGGTCGAGGCCCCACTTACGGCCACATTAATGCCATGTTTTTAGCTTTTATCATGTTTAACTTCTAGGAAATGAAAATATAATACTTAATCTTACCTCTCAATGAATTTAGTTTCTTCTGATGCTTTGTACAACATGTAGAATACAAAAAACAGATTGTGTGTTGCTTAAAGAAAAACACTACAAAACTCAACATCTGCAACCCAGATCTTTTCATTAAATGGTGACTTCAAACAAGACCAAACAAAGAAATGTTTCTATAGACAATTGAATAGCACATTTCATATTGCTCATTATAATCTATGGTAGGACTGGCTGGTATTCCAAAGGAGCTTAAAATTGCGCCCTTTACATCAGGGTGGCCATAAGTGTGGTAGTGGCGAAAACTAGAGCTTTGACCCTACATGAAAATCTCATGTTTTTATAATAAAAAGTGAATGTCGTATAAATTGTAAGATTCTTAAGTTATTATTTTTTATATATTTTATTCTTGCATTAAAATATCATTTAATGAATTAACAAACAATAAGAGGGTAGTGTTGCATAAAAAGACTAACATAATAATTTAAGTTTATTAGAATTACATAGGCCTACCTTAGCATTTGTTGTTGTTGTTGTTGTTGTTGTGGTCTTCACTCCTGAGACTGGTTTGATGCAGCTCTCCATGCTACTCTATCCTGTGCAAGCTTCATCATCTCCCAGTACCTACTGCAGCCTACATCCTTCTGAATCTGCTTAGTGTATTCATCTCTAGGTCTCCCTGTACGATTTTTACCCTCCACGCTGTTTGCTAATACTAAATTGGTGATCCCTTGATGCCTCAGAACATGTCCTACCAACTGATCCCTTCTTCTAGTCAAGTTTTGCCACAAACTCCTCTTCTCCCCAATTCTATTCAATACCACCTCATTAGTTATGTGATCTACCCATCTAATATTCAGCATTCTTCTGCAGCACCACATTTCGAAAGCTTCTGTTCTCTTCTTGTCTAAACTATCTATCGTACATGTTTCACTACCATACATGGCTAAACTCCATACAAATAATTTCAGAAAAAGACTTCCAGATATTTGAATGTATACTCGATGTTAACAAATTTCCCTTCTTCAGAAATGCTTTCCTTGCCATAGCCAGTCTAGATTTAATATCCTCCCTACTTCGACCCTCATCAGTTATTTTGCTCCACAAATAGCAAAACTCCTTTACTATTTTAAGTGTCTCATTTCCTAATCTAATTCCCTCGGCATCACCCGATTTAATTCGACTACATTCCATTATCCTCGTTTTGCTTTTGTTGATGTTCATCTTATACTCTCCTTTCAAGACACTGTTCATTCCGTTCAACTGCTCTTCCAAGTCCTTTGCTGTCTCTGACAGAATTACAATGTCATCGGTGAACCTCAAGGTTTTTATTTCTTCTCCATGGATTTTAATACCTACTTCGAATTTTTCTTTTGTTTCCTTTACTGCTTGCTCAATATACAGATTGAATAACAATGGGGAGAGGCTAAAACCCTGTCTCACTCTCTTCCCAACCACTGCTTCCCTTTCATGCCCCTTGACTCTTATAACTGCCATCTGGTTTCTGTACAAATTGTAAATAGCCTTTCGCTCCCTGTATTTTACCCCTGCCGCCTTCAGAATGTGAAAGAGAGTATTCCAGTCAACATTTTGAAAAGCTTTCTCTAAGTCTACAAATGATGGAAACGTAGGTTTGCCTTTCCTTAATCTATTTTCTAAGGTAATTCGTAGGGTCAATATTGCCTCACGTGTTCCCACATTTCTAGGGAACCCAAACTGATCTTCCCTGAGGTAGGCTTCTACCAGTTTTTCCATTCGTCTGTAAAGAATTCGTGTTAGTATTTTGCAGCTGTGGCTTATTAAACTGATAGTTCAGTAATTTTCACATCTGTCAACACCTGCTTTCCTTGGCATTGTAATTATTATATTCTTCTTGAAGTCTGAGGGTGTTTCGCCTGTCTCATACATCTTGCTCACCAGATGGTAGAGTTTTGACAGGACTGGCTCTCCCAAGGACGTCAGTAGTTCCAATGGAATGTTGTCTACTCCTGGGGCCTTGTTTGCACTTAGGTCTTTCAGTGCTCAGTCAAACTCTTCATGCAGTATCATATCTCCCATTTCATCTTCATCTACATCCTCTTCCATTTCCATAATATTGCCCTGAAGTACATCGCCCTTGTATAGACACTATATATACTCCTTCCACCTTTCTGCTTTCCCTTCTTTGCGTAGAACTGGGTTTCCATCTGAGCTCTTGATATTCATACAAGTGGTTCTCTTTCTCCAAAGGTCTCTTTAATTTTCCGGTAGGCAGTATCTAGGGGCATGAGATATTTTGCATTTGCAAGGTGGGGTACTAAGTAGAAAAGGTGAGGAACCACTGTGGTAACCAAGTATAAGCAGTGAGCAGTCCAATGAAGACTTTATTTGTAGATGGTTGTATGATTAGCTGTGCAACCTAAGTATTATACCCTCACTCCCTCACCTCTTCAATTTCAGTTGACACTTCAGAGACTGGAAGATTAGGTACAAAAGACAAGTTTTTAACAGATAAAACAGTGCGCACTCATTTTAATTGTGTCTAGGTGTGGCACCTTTGATTAGTAATCAAAACAACCTCAGTCCCGGGTTTGAAATCCATGTCAGCTTAAATTTTAATTAACAATCAGCATTGGTGTCTGATGACTTCCGGCATAAGAAGTCACCCTCATTCTGCCAATGGCCTTGTCAAAGAGGATGGAGGAGTGGACAGAGGATCAGGACACACTCTTGCCCTTGTGGTTAGAAACTGTCCTTATCGGTGGAAGAATCAGGAATGATCAAGTTCATGAGGACGCAGAAGGCTATGGAAACCACTGCATTAAAGACACATAACATGTATTCCACAGGACACTTGATCTAAAATGGAAAAAGTGTCATGACGATCTCTACATTTACAAAAGAATCCAGAATAGTCCCCCATTTGGAAGGGGAAGTGACCAGGAGAAAAAGATTGAATAACCAGCGAAAGGATAATGTTCCATGACTCGGGGCAATGTCAGAAGCTTGAATGTGGCTGGGAAACTAGAAAATCTGAAAAGGGAAATGCAAAGGCACAATGTAGATATGTATCAGTCATCAAAGTCAAAGTGAAAGGGAAAGAAGACAAGGATGTATGGTCAGATGAGTGTAGGGTAATCTCAATAGCAGCAGAAAATGGTATAATCGGATTAGGATTTGTTATGAATAGGAAGGAAGGGCAGTGAGTGTGTTAATGTGAACAGATCAGTGATTGGTTTGTTCTCATCAGAATTGACAGCAAACAAACACCAACATTGGTAGTTCATGTATACATACTGACGTTGCAAGCTCAAGATGAAGAGATAAGTAACTATATGAGGATAATGAAAGGGTTATACAGTAAGTAAAGGGAGATTAAAATCTTAATAGTCGTGGGTGACTGGAATGCAGCTATAGGGGAAGAAGTAGAAGAATGGGTTACAGGAGAATATGGGCATGGGACAAGACATGAAAGAGGAGAAAGACTAATTCAGCTGTGCAATAAATTTAGGTAGTACTGGTCAATACTCTGTTCAAGAAACACAAGAGGAGGTTGTATACTTGGAGAAAACCGGGTGATAGAGGAGATTTCGATTAGATTACATCACGGTCAGGCAGAGATTCCAAAATCGGATACTGAACTGAACTGTAAGGGTACCCAGGAGCAGATATAGACTCAGATAACAATTTAGTAGTGATGAAGAGTAGGCTGAAGTTTAAGAGATTAGTTAGGAAGAACCAATGTGCAAAGAAGGTGGGTTATGGAAGTACTAAGGAATGCCAAACATGCTTGAAGCTCTCTAACTGGATGTATATGCTCCGGGACAACCAGGAAAAACCTGGGAACTTTTTCATCCTGTAGAAAACTGGGAAAAACTGGGAATTTTTCGTTGTTTTAGTTTTCAGTTAAGTTTTCGTAGTTTTGACTGGTAAAATTGATGCTGTAACAAAGAATTTTACTTTAGCCTGTTATTGCAATGAAATAGTGCAGCAGTAAAACATAAATGAGAAAAAAAAACATAAGTTTCAAAGGAAATGTGCTATTTACAGCAACAGAAGGCGGCACACACACACAAGCGTCTGCAAACAGCAAAACGAGTCAAAGGCTTCAGAACAAAGACTATGCAATACTTCATAACAACAAACTGCTTCCGATGGGTCTTGGGTTAACATTGGGTTTGTTTGAGCAGTTGAGTGGCATACAAGCAGTACCTTCTCCTGCTTCCGGCTACTTGAAGTGCGGCTGTTAGCTGTATCCAAGGTAACTAGATGTGAGCTGTATCAGCAGTAGCAATAAGCAGCCAGTTGCTACCCAGAAAGAATTTTTCTGGCACACCCAAGCTGCCAGATCTCATTTGCACAGAACAGTCTGAATTTTAGTGAGATGAGGGGTAGTCTCCATGTGAACCGTACTTATTGTTTAGGGATTTTGATGCTTTCTCTTATTTTACAGCTCTCAAGAACAAAATGGATTTCTGTGATCTGGAGCTATAGAGTGAATTAAAATATTCACATAATTACAGAATGCTAAAATACGTTGTTAGTTTGTTTTCTGATTTTAATTTCCAGGGTTTTGACAGTCAGGTATTAATTGCCTTGCAGAACAGTGAAGGTATTGTTGTTGATTTGCTAAAAAAAATTTGGCTTTAATTAACCTTTCCCGCAGAGACAACCAATTTATCTGAAACACTATTGGCTAGTGTCAGCTGTTTGCGGAATTTATAATGCACTTTTGGTACACATGAGATTATGCCATAATGAAGAACTAAACATGAGATAATACAGTACTAGTACTCCAAGCAAATTTGCATTCTGAAAACCACACTTAAAAGTTTGTAAAGTTGGGGCCTACTTCTTTGTGAATCTGGACATACGAATGTATATGTTGTGCATTTTAGTATTGTTTACGAAATTCTGATGCCCTTGGATGACATAATGTCAGATCTCTTAATGCCATATACGTACAAACATATTGTGTACCTACGTCATTGTAACTGTGCAGCCCACAGTAACGCCGTTTTCTGCCGCTCTCAGACAGCTGCTGAAACGAGTTCTAACAGGTTGCAGAAAAATATTGCAGTTGGTCATTTGAAAAGTGTTACTTTCAAAGTACATTTTATTTTACGCAACATGAGTTACATTACGTGTGCAAATGTTCTTTGAATTTCTTAAATTACAGAGCGTTTGATTGTCATTTAAAGCTTAATACTTTGAGAGCCCGATACTTAGAAGATTTACATGCCTGGAAGACTAGGCATTTACGTCATTACTTAAAATTTTACTGGCACATTTGTGTGATGTATTGAAGTGTACCACACACAAAAAAGACAAATGTTACATGTGAAAGCTTAGCTTTTCTTGTACCTATACTACGTACATTAATTTATACCATTAACTTCTCCTATTTGTGTGTTCGCGCTACGTAATTGTTGTTGCTACACGCTGACTACATCAGATATCCTATACTCTAAATCACTACATTTACATGTGACATATCGTCTGAAACAGAAAAACAAAATTTTGGAAACTGTTTTTCGCTTTCGTGTTTACATGTTAGTGTCTGAAGTGGATTTGCTAGCCCAGTTAACTACAGTGCCTGAGAAACAGCAGATATAGTTTGATTTAGTCAGCACAATCGCTATTTCTCTTCAATTAGACAAGGTTACAGAGCTTCAGTCTAATATTTCTATTTAGCCTTCGCTGTACAAAAAGCCACCTTGTCAATATTATGCCGCATGGGGTAGCCGTACAGTCTGAGGCGCTTGGCGCTTTGCCACAGTTCGCGCTGCCCCCCCCCCCCCTCCCCCCCCCCCCCCCCCCCCCCCCCCCCACACACACACACACACACACACACACACCCATCAGAAGTTTTAGTCCTCCCTCGGGCATGGGTGTGTGTGTTATCCTTAGCGTAAGTTAGTTTAAGGTAGATTCAGTAGTGTGTAAGCCTAGGGACTGTTGACTTCATGTTTGGTCCCATAGGAACTTAACCACCACAACAAGACAAAACCTGACATCCCCTGCATGTTTTAATATTGGATGCGTTTACATGGAAGTGAAAATAGATTGCGAAACTGGAAAACCGGCAACCAGAAGCAGATTTCCAGAATCAATTTTGAAGTGTTTACATGACCACCCAGAAGTGGTATCGGGAGATTGGTTTACAAAATCCAGTAAACGCGATGAATACCTGCTATCATCAGTTGGCGAGATCACGTGACATGAGCTATGATTGGCTTACAAAAGCACATCACATTCTCGATCTCAGTGCTTCGGAAACTACTGTTCTATGTTTGGTGGAATTCGACTGTATACTTTAATAATATGAAAATATGCAGTGTATATATAGCTGCAAATGAAAGACCTTTCCAAAACGATTCCCCACCCCACCCTCGCCCGGGGTTCTTTTTCTTTTCCTAAAGTAGTGAGAGGTTCTACGCCAGTGTATAAAACCTTAACCATTCAAAAGAGTGTTAAGTTTTACGATCCCGAGGGAAACTATAGTGTCCTTAACACGAAAAAAGCATATTTTCACCCAGCAGAAAGTGTGTTTTTTAACTGGGAAAACCAGTAAACCACATCGATTAAAAATCTAGGTTTACAATTGCAAAGCAACATGAAATAGAACGTGTGTGTAAGGATGGTAGCAGGGAAACTGATTGCTTGACTTCAGTTTATTGGCAGAATTTTAGGAGAGTGTGGTTCATCTGTAAAGGAGGCTGTGTATAGAACAATAGTTTGATCAATGCTTCAGTACTGCTCAAGTGTTTGGGATCCCCACGAGATTAAAGGAAAACATCAAAACAGTTCAAAAGTGTGATGTTAGATTTGTTACCGGCCAATTCGTACATGACATGAGTGTTACAGAGATCCTTTGTGAACTGAAATGGGAATCGCTGGAGGGAAGTATGTTGTTCTTATGGAACAGTATTGAGAAAATTTTAGAGGACCAGCATTTGAAGCTGACAAGAGAATCATTATACTGCCACCAATGTACATTTCATGTACTGTATTTACTCGAATCTAAGCTGCACTCGAATCTAAGCCGCACCTGAAAAATGAGACTCGAAATCAAGGAAAAAAATTTTTCCCGAATCTAAGCTGCACCTGAAATTTGAGACTCGAAATTCAAGGGGAAAGAAAAGTTTTAGGTTGCACCTCCAAATCGAAACAAAGTTCGTCTAGTTGTAATATGAGACACAATTTAGGTCGAATGAATGATGATACAGCTGCAGTAGTTTGGTTCGAGTCGTAAGCTTAGCAGTTACGGTTTACCAGGTAGCCATTGCTACGCGTCACTCGCTCCGTCCGTTTTTATACGGATATCCTTCCTTTTTCACGTGCTTCGTCTTGTTTGAATTGATTGCTTATTTTTCTTTGATCTGATAACTGCCGTTCTCTTTATTATAGGTGTTTACGTCACTCCAAGCTGAAAATGCATTACTGCACTGTGTCATGCATTGTTTGTCGCATTCTGATAGTGCGTGTTTACGGCCTGTCGCCGCTCGCGGCGTGGCTTGCTTTTGTGCGCGCTACCGCCGCTTGCAAATAAAAAATAGAGAGGAGTCGTCTCATCAGCGAAACATTTGTTGTTACTTACACTACTGCTTTCTTTGATAATGATCAACAAGAACCAAATAACAGACAGCGTATGATAGATGATGTTCTGAACGAAATTTTAGCGAAAATTTTTCTCCGTTCCAAAATCTTTGCAGGCGCCTCTTTAGTTCATTACATTCTGCACAGAAAAGAGACATCTTAGATTTAAAAATCTAGTCAGTTGCCGTGCTTCATTTCTGACTGTATCACTATCAGGCATAAGAATAATACGAATATAAACATGACATGATATGTATATTCTTCCCTGTTTGCTGTTGTCTCACTCTAGTTTCGTAATTTATTAGGCAGACAGGATTTAAATGAGATAGTAGCAAACACGAAACAATACATGGCAAAATGTTTATATTCGTATTAATCTTATGGCGAAGAGAATACTACATGTGATTCATAATTCATAATAGCTCCTATTAGCAACCATCTCTTCTCACAGTAGGAAAAAATTCAAAACGTAGAGTTGGCCATATTGACAAACATCCCAAACAGTCTTGCCAGTCGGATTTTCGTAGTACATTGAAATGCTGCTACATTCGAAGATCAACAATACAGAATTTGTATTTACTTCGTTGGATAATGTACCAAAATGCAGTGGTCGAAACTCTGGGCGGAGGAAAAAGGCTCGTCTTCCACTTTTTTTTTTTAAATTTATTTACTGACGCAGAGATTTTGGTGCCAGTATGTACCTTTGTGCCTACAAAGCATGCCTGTGTGGCGCTACATATATTCGACGGCAGAAGTTAGTTGTGGCGGCACCCACCAACATTTTTCAGAACTCCCGCTTGCTTTGCTCTCGATTCTAAGCCGCAGGCGGTTTTTTGGATTACAAAAACCGGAAAAAAAGTGTGGCTTAGATTCGAGTAAATACGGTAAGCACCACCAAGATAAGATGACCAAATTTAGGGCTCATACTGAGGCATGTAGACAGTCATTTTTCTCTCTATTTGTGTGTGGAACAGGAAAGCAAATGACAGATAGTGATGCAAGCTACATCCTGCCATGCACCAGTGTTTTTACTGAGGTGACACCACCCAAGGGGACATCAGTGTTGAGCTACAAGCAAACCTCATGGCTTGTGAGACAGATGTCGAACATCTTCTATGACTTGCTGAGTGCCCTGCAGAACATCTGCATAGTGTGTCCAGCAGAGAATCTTGCTTGGGATGCACTGTTTCCTCTACAAAAGGAAGATAAATAGGTGGTTTGCATGCTGACTCAAGAACAGTAAATGGCTTGAAACATTTGTATAAGGTGATTAGCAACAGCCAATAAATATTACGTAAGGTTCATGGTGCCCAGACAGTCTGAAAATATAGCTTTATTCCATGACCGGTTTTGATCTCAGATCATCAATATCAGTACTTTACATTTTGTGAATGTGTTAGAAATTCATAGTGTTATCCCCTATAACCTATTAAGAAATGCTTACTTTTCCTGATAACCTATTAAGAAGTTTTCACTTCTAACATGGCTTCACCTTCCTTTCCAAATTCCATCCCTAGTAAGTCCAACATCATTTCTCTGGGACAGCTACCTGTAACGTGAAAAACAATCCAGACCTTATCATCTTTCCCATGGACAATGGTTCTGTTACTGTGGTCATGATTCATACTGTCTGTGTGGTTGAGGTTCCCCATCAAATTTCCAACACCTGTGCATACAAACCTTCCAACTCTGATCCCATCCCAACAGTCCACACGACATGATGTTCAGCAGCTCCTCAAGGCCTTGGAACCATCCCAAAACATGATATGAATCAGTCTCCTTCCTCACAACTGCAACCCCCTGCACTCTCTGTGTACCTACTCCCCAAACCCAATCCCACAGGTCTCCCTCCTGATTATCTCATTGTGGATGGGTACAATTCACCTACAAAACAAATCACCACCTTTGTTGACCAACACATCCAAACTATTGTGTGTAACCTCCAATCTTACATTCAAGAAACAGCTCACTTCTTTCATTGCCTTACCACAGTTACTGTCCCGTTTTTACCAGGCTCCCTTGTTCGTCACTTTGCTTGAAAATTCCTCTTAACACCACCATCCCTCATGCTCGTTGGCTTGCAGCCGAGGAACACCTTCTCCAGTGTCCTTCTGATACCAAACATATCACCTCTTTCCTAATCCTTCTAGCCAGTCACACTATGACCCACAATTAATTCACTTTGAAGGCCAAATTTATAAACAAATCTATGCCTCTGCTGTGAGTACTTACATGGCACTATCTTATGAAAACATATTTATAGGTCTTCTGGAGGAACCTTTCTTATACAATCAACACGTGAAACCATTTATGTGATTCAGATACGTTGATGACATTGTCATGATCAGGACTCGTGGAAAATACAACCTTCAGTCTTTCTTCATAACCTCAATACCTACTCCCAGTTCCACTTCACCTGGTCCTTCATAACTCAACAAAGCACCTTCCTTGATGTTGATCTCCCCTCTCAAATGGCTCTGTAAGAATGTCTGTTCACATCAAGCACACCAGCCATTCACGGTACCTCAACTTTTACAGCTGTAACCTATTCCATGCTATAAAGTCTGTTCCATACAGCCTGCCATGCGTAGATGCCACATCTGCAGTGGAAAGCAGGACCTGTCAGTGTACCAATAACTTTACCAGAGTCTCTATTGACAGACAATATACTATCCAGCACATTCATAAACCAATCTCCTGTGTCATTTCCTTGTTTGACCTAGTAAATCTATTAACCAGCTTCCAACGAGACCTCTGATAACCCAGTATCACCCTGGCCATGAAAATCTCAACCACATCCCTTCGACTACTACTTATTATTCCGTGGTTCAGGGGTATCCTACCCGGTAATGTCAATTCTGATTGCAGTGGACACAACCTCTTTGAAATTGGACCAGGTATTAATAGCAATGTGCTGCCTGATTGGATGAAACCTATTTGTTACACCAGGTCAATGGTTGTCTGGATATGCAGACACGCATGTGAATGGTTGCTTGAAACATGCACTGCGTCACAAATGCAGGACAGTATTATTCTACGGGGGTACACTAACCTGGGCTTCCATGGTATTGATTGAAGGCATGATGACAGCTGTCAGCTATCTAAACATTATTGTTGATACATCTGTATTCCTTCGTGCTTGAAGCTTTCCATCATGGTGATTGCATTTTGCAGCTGGATAACTATCTGTGTCAAAGGCCAGAATTCTGTTCCATTGGTGAGTCAAGCATAGTAGTGATCTCAAAATGTGTGTCACCAAATTCACACCTGATTTGAACCTGTTGGGACACATGAGACGCTGTTGGGCGCCTGTAATATTAGTGTTTTGACTCATCAGTGTACGTGTATAGTTAGTGAACTTTCCCAGACACTTTGAACCTCATGGTCCTTAATATTTCTTTGATCCGCAGCTTTGATAATCAGTTCTTCTGAGACGTACTTTAATGGAAAGGGTGTCTGCCAAAAAAGTCTTAAAAGATATTTCTTGGAATTATGTTGCATCTGGAATGGCATACATCTGTAGTGTGGTGGAAGTTTTTCCTACTGTTTGCTGGACACTTCAAACAGTTATCCTTCAAGGGACTACTCTGTTGGAAGTTACTAATAAAAAAAGTATATTGTTGTGAAGAGCAGTGTTTGGAAAGAGGCTGTGCAAGTGATGGCTTAGCAGTGTAACTGGTTGCTTTCAAAAGTGTTGACTGTACTGGAACACTAGGGCAGCATCAGTGAGTAAGTGAGTGAGATCAAATATGTGACATTCCATTCCATTGTAACATTTGCTGAAATCCTTTGTCAGTTTTGAAGGCAGCTTGTCTCTAAATTGGGAAGACAACCATGAAATGTATTGCCTTGTGAGAGTGAAGATGTGTTAATTTATTAAGAGAAACAGTAGATATTAGTCACTCAAAAAGAAATGAGTTTGAGACTATAAAATGAAATCTGCTTAAAGGATTGTAAAGTTTTAAACATGACTGCTTGGTTCAGTATCGTTTATGAATTAAAATTGAAATAAATGAGCCTTAGGTCACAATTTTTAGTTTTATTAACCAGGTTTCAATACTTCTAAGAGTGCCTTCATCATAATTTAAACTTTTAAGTGGCCTGTAACATAATTACAAATTTATGAGAAAAGAGATTTTTTGTATAAAAGTGTAAGTACTGACTAACAATAAAAGACAGAGGCAGTTTACATGTCACGTATAAAATAAATAACAGGCCAGAAGGGCTTTAGCCACAAAACTTTTTTAAAGAGTGCGGGAAGGTGAGCCACTATGGGCTGCTCATACCTGTACAATCACAGTTGCGATGTTCCACATAGAACTTGTGTACTCTTAAACACACACACACACACACACACACACACACACACACACAAAATTGCATCACCTCGGTTCTGGGAGTTCCGGAACCTGTACAGAAAATTGGAATAGAGATCAACATAAACATCATTTCCACCCTTTTTATTGCTCATGAAAACCACACATTGCATGTTGTACCACAATGCAGCGAGACCTTCAGAGGTGGTAGTCCAGATTGCTGTATACACTGGTACCTCTGATACCCAGTAGCATGTCCTTTTGCATTGATGCACGCCTATATTTGTCATGGCATACTATCCACAAGTTCATCGAGGCACTATTGGTCCAGATTGTCCCAATCCTCAATGGCAATTTGGCATAGATCCCTCAGAGTGGTTGGTGTGTCACATCCTCCATAAACAGCCCTTTTCAATCTATCCCAGGCATCTTCGATAGGGCTCATGTCTGGAGAACATGCTGTCCTTTCTAGTCAAGCAATGTCGTTATCCTGAGGGAAGTCATTCACAAGATGTGCACGATGGTGGGTGCGAATTGTCGTCCATGAAGACGAATGCCTTGCCAATAAGCTTCTGATATGGTTGCACTATTGGTTGGATGATGGCATTCACGTATTGTACAGATGTTACTGCGCCTTCCATGACCACTGGTGGCATACGTCGACCCCACATCATGCCACCCCAAAACAGCAGGGAACCTTCACCTTGCTGTATTCGCTGGACAGTGCGTCTAAGGCATTCAGTCTGACCAGGTTGCCTCCAAGTACGTCTCCAGTGAATGTCTGTTTGAAGGCCTATGCGTCACTCATTGGTGAAGATAATGTGATGCCAATCCTGAGTGGTCCATTTGGCATGTTGTTGGGTCCATTTTTACCGCACTGCATGGTGTCATGGTTGCAAAGATGGACATCGCCATGGACGTTGGGAGTTAAGTTGCGCATCATGCAGCCTATTGCACACAGTTTGAGTCATAATACGACGTCCTGTGGCTGCACGAAAAGCATTATTCAATGTGGTGGCATTGCTTTCAGGGTTCCCTCTGAGCCATAATCCGTAGGTAGTGGTCATCCACTGCAGTAGTAGCCCTTGGGCAGCCTGAGCGAGGCATATCAACAGTTCCTGTCTCTCTCTGTTTCTCTTCCATGTCCGAACAACAACGCTTTGACTCACTCAGAGACGTCAAGACACTTCCCTTGTGGAGAGCTCTTACTGGCACAAAGTAACAATGTGGACCCAATCGGACTGCAGTATTGATTGTCTAGGCACAGTTGAATTACAGAAACACGAGCTGTGTACTTTCTTCTTGGTGGTATGACTGGAACTGATCAGCTGTTGGAACCCCTCTGTCCTCCTCATGCATAGTTGTTTACATATTTGGGCAGGTTTAGTGACATCTCTGAACAGTCAAAGGGACTGTGTGATAAGATATCCACAGTCAATGTCTATGTACGGGAGCTCTTGGAACTGGGGTGATGCAAAACGTTTTTGATGTGTGTGTTTTATTCAGCTCACTCACTCAGGCAAATTTTTCACTTTATAAATATGGAAACTGCATCACTGTGTTCTGAAAGAATTACGCTATGTTTTGATTTTAATTTTATCTGCAGAAACTAATTATTAAGATGGTATAAGGACAGTTTACAAAAGTGCATTTTCTCATGTCGTTACCAAATGGTCAACATGAGGGAATCTGTTTTGGTATTGAAGATAGACAAATACATTATCGGAATGAAATCTTCAGAATACATCGTATTTTCATATGTTCAAAACCAGGACTCTCGGAGATCTCTAATGTGGGATAATTTGAGTTAAATAAGACACACAATGGTCAGCTCGCGTATCAACTAATAATCGGGTGCAAGTAGTTACAAAATGAGAAACAGATCACTATAGGATTATAATGAAACCTATTAATTTTTCTGATCCGCATAATTATATATACCACAACAAAAATAAGATTAAGCGTGTTTATCACAGTGGCAAAACATCTTAAGTAGGCCAATAACAGTGCCTCTTTACTATAACAGTTATATTGTAAACAGTAATATTTATTTTGTTATGATACATAATGAATTCTGAAATGAACTTCCTTTGGAATTACACATTATTAAGGCCTCCTTATTAAAATTTCGAAACTTATGACAATATGATTTTGCTATGTAGGTACTTACAGGTGCAAACTGTTCATGCAGAACATAAAGCTCCATTTCTACAGGGATAGTGGTAAACCTCCACTGCTGTCAGTCTTGTCACTAAGGTGGATTCTTGAAATGCCAGTATCACTGTCACTGTTGTCATTTAATGAAACTATCACCTCCTCCACTGAATTTTCCAAAAGAGCTTCTTTCTTCCATGCTCTTTCCATGATGCTCTGTGTATATTTGAAGATTTTTTTCCAATCTTCAGCTGTGATGTTCCTGACAGTCTCTTGTGAGTGCTTTGACTGCATAGAGCATAAATTTACTGTTGTTTCTGGCAACATAACCTTCAAATTTGGGCCCAGATTGAAATGGCAGTGGTAATGTGGTAGCCTAACAACTGTATGTCCTTTTTTCTTTTTTTGTTGAATTTTATGGGGGAACTGTGGAGAGATTTTTTTGCATAAGCACCACCTTTTTAGGGTCATCACTTCTATTGAGGTTATGATGCTGAAGCCAGTCAATCATTTTCTCCGTTCAGTTTGCCTTGGTAGGTGCCTTGTCAACAACAACCAAATGGTAAGAAGCATAATCTATAATAATTGCCGACTGTTTTCCAAGATTTGATATTAGTGGGTCTTCGAACTGCTTTATAAATGTGACATGGTTCATTTCTTTGTGATAATCTCCTGTTTTCTTTGACTTAAAGAGCAGGATACTGTTCAGGAGAAAATCTTGTGAGGTGTCAGCACAAAGAATAATAAATCTGCCCCCCCCCCCCACTCCTCTTGCTACGAGGCATTGCCATTGTTCCTTTAGCTGTGTCGTATGTCCGTTCCTGCTTGACAGTGTGACCAGAATTGACCCACATTTTGTCAAGCCATACAGCTTCGTCAATATTTGTTATGGATGCCCCTTAAAAATCAGCTTCTCCCCCTCCATCAGCAGCTAATGGCCATAGTGAAAGCCAATGTTATGTAAAACTGTGAAAAAGGATGTGCGACTGTCTTGAAAAAGTCCTGGTTCTTTAAGTGGGACCAGTAACTTCATATGAGCAGCGGATGTTTCGTCCTGCAGTGATAAACAGAAATGTGGCAATGAATTGCACCCTCTGCAGATGAATCGAGGTTGGTGATCCGCTAATCTGTACATTGTTTTTTCCAGAGGTGTTAAGTTTTCGTGGTTCTTCAGCTTCCTTTTCTTTCTTGATCATTTCCTTCCCAATCTTCACAACAACGTTTTTGTTTATATTCAAAGCTGTAGCAGTTCTCTCGATCACTTTTGGTAACGGAGAGAAGTGGGCCATCATTAAGTTTTTCATTCTCAAAGTAGCTACATAACACACAAACAATTCCTCTTGACTGCCCTTGTGTGGCAATCCCCTGTCCACAAGAATGACATAGAACTTTTTCACTTATAAATTTTGATGAACTTCCCACGTCATTCAGTACCATAAAATGAATAACAGGAACAACGAATAAGAGAGTAACTTCTAGAACCTTAAAAAATGAACACACGAAGTCACAGGGTGCAACCATCACACAGGGCAACAATCTGGTTGCAGCTGAAGCCCACTGCAAGCAGGAAGTGTTGTGTTGGGTAAAAGTTTGGCAACTTCAGGGGATGTGGTGCACCTGCAGTTAGCATGGTATTGGCAGAAAGTGGCCAGGGCCTGCTGCATGGGTCCCCCTGCCCCCTCTACCACTTCTGTCCTCACTGTCAGTTCTAAAGTAATTTTGGACAGGCTATAGAGGGACATGGACGTGCACCCATTCTCCAAAAGAGCCATCATGTGCATGTAAACCGTCCAATGCACTCAGTAGTGCTGAAAAAAGAGAAATGAAGGCTTCGGAAGAACAACGAATGGGTGTAGTGGATTTCCTTGCAGCGGAAGGTGTGCGTGGAATGGAAATTCATTGAAGAATGGCACTAGTATGTAATGGCTGCCACCATAACTCACCAGAAATGAAGGCTTCGGAAGAACAACAAATGGGTGTAGTGGATTTCCTTGCAGCGGAAGGTATGTGTGGGATGGAAATTCATTGAAGAATGGCACTAGAATGTAATGGCTGCCACCATAACTCACCAGTCTTGAATAATTAGGGCATCCACCTGCTATACGATAGTATCAGTTAATGTGGTGTGGCATTCTAGTCAGGCAACGGCATCTGTCCTTCTTTTAATTGCTTGTGCCATGCCTTGACGCTCCCACTGGAGAAGCAGTGTGCTTTGTACATTTCTTGTGTGCGGGTCCTGGGTAAGAATAGGCCCGAGGTATTCCTGTCTGTCGTAAGAGGCGACTAAAAGGAGTTTCAACCATTTCGACCTTCACTGTGATGGTCCCCATTGGGGTTTGACCTCCATTTTTCAAAATTCTACAGAAGTACGAGCCTTTTGGGGAAGGACACCTTACGTGGTGTATCACCGGTCCTCAGTGCACTAAGACCTTGGCACTCATCATCGTAACGGTGTCGTAACTGCACCCACTGTTCATCAATTTGGGCCTAAACACCTGATGTGTTGCACAAGTTACGCCCATAGTGCGTCCCCATCTGCACCTACGATCATGATGGACTTTCCGTGGCACCTGAAATCCAGCATGGTAGCCAGCCCGTTGTGGTGGTGTCGTCATGTGCCCTGTAGGTTGTAGCCCCCTGACAACACAGGGATCGTACTGCCGATACCTGTGGTGCACCCTCCCCACGTAAGCCAAGGAATAGATGCCGTCTCCCTGGGGCATAAGGACTCCCGGCAATGGTCATCCTGCCAGGTGGCCCTTACTGAGGCTGGGTGGCGCCTGTGGGGAGAGCCCCTGGTCAGAGTGGGTGGTATCGGGGCGGACGTTTCGCAGATGAAACGTCAACATGCATCAGGTCGCTCTGCGGCCGCATCTTCTAAGAGGAAGTGTCTGTGTCTCGGTCTCTGTCTCTGGTTCTGGTACTACTGCCTTTCCCCCATGGCCACTCCCTGGGAGGAATGACAGGCCCGCCGGCTTGGGGCGAAATACTTCCCCTGCTATTAAGTCTGTTCTCGGACCGATGGGGGACGTTCGCCACGTCCAAGCCCATGTTCTTTGTACAGCATATTGAGGATATCTTCGGAGAAATCGAGGCTCTTAGTAAATTGCGTTCGGGGTCCATTCTCATAAAGATAATCTCCGCTACACAGTCGGCGGCACTCCAGGCATGCGACCGACGAGGGGACATCCCAGTTTCCATTGTCCCACATCTGGCGCTCAGTAGCATGCAGGGGATTATTTTCCATCGGGACCTCCTGGTGCAGTCTGATGAGGAGCTCAGGGCCAACCTGGAGTGCCGTGGCGTGCATTTCGTCTAGCGAGTCCAGCGCGGCCCCAAAGATCGTCGCGTCGACACTGGGGCCTTTATCCTCGCCTTCGAGGGGGATGTTCTCCCGGGGAAGGTAAAGGTGTTGTGCTACCGGTGCGATGTACGACCTTACGTCCCGTCCCGCCTCCTATGTTTGTTTCAGTGTTTGTGCCTCGGACACATTTCGTCACGGTGTGAAGCTGAGCCCCTTTGTGGTGATTGCAGACGTCCTCTTCGTGAGGGACATACATGCACCCCACCACCTCGATGCGTCAATTGTCCTGGCCTCCACTCGCCTAGATCTTTCGACTGCCCCGCATATCAGAAGGAGAAGAAGATACAAGAATTGAAAACCTTGGACCGTCTGTCTTATTCTGAGGCCAGGAAGAAATATGACCGCCTCCATCCCGTGATGTTGACAATGTCGTTTGCTTCGGTCGTGTCCACTCCTTCCGCAGTATCCTCACCCCTATCCTGTCCCCCCTCCACCTCCTCACCCCATCCGGGGTCTATGCCTCCGCCTCCCAAGTCCCTCCCTTCGAAATCCTCCTCCCTTGCGGCCCCTGCCCCAGGGGCCACCCTTCCTCCTCCTCCTCCTCCTCCTCCTCCTCCGCCTGAGAAGCGATCCTCTTCTCAGGTGTCCATCGGGGAAACAATACGGACCCCAGCTTCCAAGGTCCGTCGTTCAAAAAAGGACCCCGAGCATGAGGATTTTCTTCGGGTCCAGCCCCCACAGCCCACCATCCCTGTGACTCAACGGTCTTCCTCTCGAACTCTACTCGTACCTACTCCCACTTTGACCTCTCGATCTGTTCTACCACTCTTGCCCGTCGGTTCGAGTGGTATGTCCTTTCTGACACCTATTCGAGCGACCATTTCCGCTGTGTCATTCGTCTCCTGCACCCACCCCATCCCCACGTCCCTCAAGCTGGAACATACTGAAAGCTGACTGGGGACTTCACACCTCCCTGGTGACTTTTCCGGACCAAGATTTTCTCAATTGTGACAGTCAGGTCGAATACCTCATGGCTGTTATCATCAATGCGGCTGAATGTTCCATTCCTCGTACTACCTCTTCTTCACGTCGCGTTGCAGTCCCCTTGTGGAATGAGGCTTGCAGAGACGCTATATGTGCTCGATGACGTGCTTTACACACCTTTCGCCGCCATCCTACGCTGGCGAATTGTATTCATTACAAACGACTCCGAGTGCAATGTTGTAGAGTCATCGAAGACAGCAAAAAAGCTTGTTCGGCATCTTTCACAAGCTCCTTCAACAGTTTTACTTCCTCTTCTGTCGTCCAGGGCGGCCTGCACTGGCTGTCGGGCATTAAGGCCCACTCCTTGATACCTGGCCTAACTTCAGGGAATGAGGTACTTATGTACCCTGTGGATGTCTCCAACGCCTTCGGCCGCTTTTTTGCGGAGGTTTCAAGCTCCGCCCATTACCATCCTGCCTTCCTTCCCAGAAAAGAGGCAGAAGAGGCTTGGCGACCTTCCTTCCACTCGCTGAATCTGGAAGATTATAATGCCCCCTTTACTATGCGGGAACTCGAACGTGCACTTGCACTGTCCTGGTCCTCTGCCCCGGGGCCAGATGCCATTCACGTTCAGATGCTGACACACCTTTCTCCGGCAGGCAAATGCTTTCTTCTTCGTACCTGTAATCGCGTCTGGACCAAAGGTCAGGTTCCCATGCGTTGGTGTGAGGCCATCGTCGTTCCCATGCCCAAACCCAGGAAGGATAGACACCTTCCTTCTAATTACCGCCCCATTTCTCTTACCAGCTGTGTCTGTAAGGTGATGGAGCGCATGGTTAACGCTCGGTTGGTTTGGATTCTTGAATCTCGATGGCTACTTACCAATGTTCAATGCGGCTTTCATCGACGCTGCTCCGCTGTTGACCACCTTGTGACCTTGTCGATGTTCATCATGAACAACTTTTTGCGAAAGCGCCAAACGGTAGCTGTGTTCTTCAATTTGGAGAAGGCTTACGATACCTGTTGGAGAGGAGGTATCCTCCGCACTATGCACAGGTGGGGCCTACGTGGTCGCCTGCCCCTTTTTATTGATTCATTTTTAACAGATCGAATGTTTAGGGTACGTGTGGGTTCCATATTGTCAGACGTTATCCTCCAGGAGGAGGAGTGCCTCAGGGCTCCGTTTTGAGCATAGCCCTTTTTGCCATAGCGATCAATCCAGTTATGGATTGCATTCCACCTAATGTCTCCGGCTCTCTTTTCGTCGATGACTTCGCGATCTACTGCAGTGCCCAGAGAACATGCCTCCTGGAGCACTGCCTTCAGCGTTGTCTCGAGAGCCTATACTCATGGAGTGTGGCTAATGGCTTCCGATTCTCTGAAGAAAAGACGGTTTGCATCAACTTTTGCCGATATAAAGCATTCCTTCCACCATCCTTACATCTCGGTCCCGTTGTTCTCCCATTCGTGAAGACAACAAAGTTTTTAGGGCTCACACTGGACAGGAAACTTTGTTGGTCTCCGCATGTCTCTCATTTGGCTGCCCGTTGTACATGTTCCCGTAATGTCCTCCATGTTCATCTTTGGGAGCGGATCGCACTGTCCTGCTTTGCTTATATTGGTCCATAGTCCGATCAAAGCTGGATTATGGGAGCCTCGTCTGCTCGGCCATCCCTCTTACGCCGTCTCAACTCCATCCATCATCGGGGGTTACGTCTTGCGACCGGATCATTCTCTACTAGTCCCATCGAGAGTCTTTATGCTGAAGCTGCCGAATTACCATTGACCTACCGGCGTGATGTACGGCTTTGTCGGTATGCCTGCCGGCTGTTGTAAATGCCCGACCACCCCTCTTTCTTCGACGATTCTCTTGACCATCAGTATGGGTTGTATGTGTCTGCCCTGCTGCCCCCTGGAGTCCGCTTTCGTCGCCTACTTCAACAATTGGAGTTTGCCCTCCCTACCACCTTCAGAAAGGGTGAGAGCCCAACACCACCTTGGCTCCAGGCTCCGGTTCACATTCATCTTGACCTCTGCTCGCTCCCGAAGGAGGGTACTCCGGATGCAGTGTATTGCTCACGGTTTTGTCGAACTTCGTGCACGACTTGCCAGTAACACCTTTATTTACACTGATGGCTCCAAAACTGATGATGGTGTCGGCTGTGCCTTTGTCATCGGGGACGTCACCTTTACATACCGGCACTTTCATTTGGTAAGTCACATCATCTTTTTGTGTGTGTGTGTGTCTATATATATATATATATATATATATATATATATATATATATATATATATATATATATATCTAAAAACAAAGATGATGTGACTTACCAAATGAAAGTGCTGGCAGGTCGACAGACACAAACAAACACAAACATACACACAAAATTCAAGCTTTCGCAACAAACTGTTGCCTCATCAGGAAAGAGGGAAGGAGAGGGAAAGACGAAAGGAAGTGGGTTTTAAGGGAGAGGGTAAGGAGTCATTCCAATCCCGGGAGCGGAAAGACTTACCTTAGGGGGAAAAAAGGACGGGTATACACTCGCACATACACACACATATCCATCCACACATATATATGTGTGGATGGATATGTGTGTGTATGTGCGAGTGTATACCCGTCCTTTTTTCCCCCTAAGGTAAGTCTTTCCGCTCCCGGGATTGGAATGACTCCTTACCCTCTCCCTTAAAACCCACTTCCTTTCGTCTTTCCCTCTCCTTCCCTCTTTCCTGATGAGGCAACAGTTTGTTGCGAAAGCTTGAATTTTGTGTGTATGTTTGTGTTTGTTTGTGTCTGTCGACCTGCCAGCACTTTCATTTGGTAAGTCACATCATCTTTGTTTTTAGATATATATTTCCTATGTGGAATGTTTCCCTCTATTATAACCATATATATATATATATATATATATATATATATATATATATATATATATATATATATATAAAAACAAAGATGAGGTGACTTACCGAACAAAAGCACTGGCAGGTCGATAGACACACAAACAAACACAAACATACACACAAAATTCAAGCTTTCGCAACAAACTGTTGCCTCATCAGGAAAGAGGGAAGGAGAGGGAAAGACGAAAGGAAGTGGGTTTTAAGGGAGAGGGTAAGGAGTCATTCCAATTTCATTTCGCAACAAACTGTTGCCTCATCAGGAAAGAGGGAAGGAGAGGGAAAGACGAAAGGAAGTGGGTTTTAAAGGAGAGGGTAAGGAGTCATTCCAAATGACTCCTTACCCTCTCCTTTAAAACCCACTTCCTTTCGTCTTAGTCACTTCATCTTTGTTTTTATATATAATTTTTCCCACGTGGAATGTTTCCTTCCATTATATATATATATATATATATATATATATATATATATATATATATATATATATATTTTCCACGTGGGAAAAATTATATATAAAAACAAAGATGAGGTGACTTACCGAACAAAAGCGCTGGCAGGTCGATAGACACACAAACAAACACAACCATACACACAAAATTCAAGCTTTCGCAACAAACTGTTGCCTCATCAGGAAAGAGGGAAGGAGAGGGGAAGACGAAAGGAAGTGGGTTTTAAAGGAGAGGGTAAGGAGTCATTCCAATCCCGGGAGCGGAAAGACTTACCTTAGGGGGAAAAAAGGTAAGTCTTTCCGCTCCCGGGATTGGAATGACTCCTTACCCTCTCCTTTAAAACCCACTTCCTTTCGTCTTCCCCTCTCCTTCCCTCTTTCCTGATGAGGCAACAGTTTGTTGCGAAAGCTTGAATTTTGTGTGTATGTTTGTGTTTGTTTGTGTGTCTATCGACCTGCCAGCGCTTTTGTTCGGTAAGTCACCTCATCTTTGTTTTTATATATATATAATTCACGTTTGGGCCCTACTGGACCACGCGAAGTACAATCACGGGGCATTCAGTTATTTTCTTTTAGACTTTCTCTCTGCCCAAATTGTTTTCATTCTCTCGGAATGAGCTCTTTTCCTTTCATCAGACCATGTGGTTCCAGTTTTCTTTGGTTTTTCAGCTTGACCAACTACCCAGTCATGAATTTTTTGCCTAAATAATTTTCTGTCTTGAATTTCATCTTGTTTTATATCTGCCTCTTTCATGTCCTCTTTTATAGCAGCAATCCATTTTATTGTCTCAAATTTAGCTTTACTTCGATTTTCGTAGAATTCCACTACTTGTTTAGTTAGTCTGGTAGCATCCATTCTTTTAATATGCCCATAAAATTTTAATCTGCGTTTTTTCATATCCGAATATATGCTGGTGTATTGTTGAATTTCACTATTTGCTCTTAGCCTGTATGTTCCTTCTTCAGTATATTTTGGACCTAGAATTTTTCTGATTACTTTTCTTTCTCTTTTTTGGATTTCTTGAATGTCCTTTTTTCTGTTTAAAATTAGCGTTTCAGCCCCATAAAGGCACTCTGGTTTTATGACCGTGTTGTAATGTCTCAATTTAGAGTACCTCGAGAGACATTTTTTGTTGTAGATGTCTTTTGTAAGTCTAAAAGCTGTCTCCATCTTTTGACAACGAATTTCATTTCCAGTTTTTTCTAGACCAGTCTCTGAGATTGTTTCACCTAAATATTTGAATTGCGAAACTCTTTTGATTTTTCCATACTTAGTTTCCAAAAGTTTGGGTGCCAGTTTGTTGCTAGTCATATACTGTGTTTTTTCAAATGAGATTTGGAGACCTACTCTTTCTGCTGTTTCTTTAAGAATTTCTATTTGTTTCTGAGCAATTTGGATGTCCTGCGTTAGAATAACCAAGTCGTCTGCAAAGGCCAAACAGTCTATTCGAATATTTGTTCGTCCTAATTTCACTGGTTGGTCAATTTTGAACTCCAATTTTCGTTCGCGCCACTCTTGTATTACTTTTTCTAGAACGCAGTTAAATAGCAACGGAGAGAGTCCATCACCTTGCCTCACGCCTGTTTTTATTTCAAAGGATTCTGAAATTTCTCCTCTGAACTTTACTTTTGATTTTGTACCAGTTAGCGTGTCTCTGATAATTGCCGTGGTTTTAGGATCCAGGCCTTGTTCTTTCACAATTTGGAAAAGAGATTCACGATCCACTGAGTCATAAGCCTTTCTAAAATCTACAAAGGTACAAACTAGTTTTTTATTGTAAATTTTTTGATGTCTGAGAATTATTTTGAGGACTAAAATCTGTTCTGGGCAAGATCTATTTGGCCTGAAACCTGCTTGATATTCGCCAATTTTCCATTCAAGTTGTTGTTGTGCTCAGTTCAGAAGACATTGAGAGAGGATTTTGTATGTGACTGGAAGAAGAGAAATTCCTCTGTAATTATTAACATCAGTTTTGTCTCCCTTCTTATGAAGTGGGTGAATCAAGGCGGTTTTCCATTCATCAGGAATTTTTTCAGTTTGCCAAATGTTTTGCATGATTGAAGTAATTTCTTTAACGGTTTTTGGACCAGCTGCCTTTAAAAGTTCTGCAACAATTCAATCTTCACCAGATGCTTTGTTGTTTTTCAACCTATGAATTTCTTTAATGATTTCCTCTTCATTTGGTGCAAGTGAAACTGGATTGCATTGTTGGGGAATTTTTGGTGGAAATCTTTCTGTGGGCTCGGGGCAATTTAGAAGATTCTTAAAATATTTAGAAAGTTCTTTGCAATTTTCTTGGTTGTTAAGAGCCAACTGTCCATTTTCCTTCTTGAAGCAAAGATTCTGGGGTTGGTACCCCTTTATTTTGGTTTTAAAAGTTTTATAAAAATTTCTGGTATTGTATTTCTGAAAATCTTCTTCAATTTCTAAGAGTTGACTATTCTCATATTGTCTTTTTGTTTGTCTAATTAGTTTTGAAGTGTCTTTTCTAGTTGTCAGGAATGTATCATATGTGTCTTCTGTCTTGTTGCTATTCCATGCTTTAAATGTCTCTTGTCTGGCTTTGATTGCATGATCACAGTTTTCATTCCACCAAGCATGTTTCTTGTGTTTTCGTAAAGGAATTTGATCTTGAGCTGTTTTGATAATCTTGTGTTTGAGTTGTTCCCAATTTTGTGCACTTGTTTTGTCAAATTCGTCTGCTAATAATGATGGTTGGATTTTACTGGTGTCAAATTTGGGGATTAATGGTGTCCTTTTGTTGAAATTTTGGGGTTTTAGCTTTAGTTTCACACGGGTTAAGTAATGGTCTGAGTCAATATTGGCGCCTTTACGAACTTGAACATTTAAAATTTCTTTGTGACATGGATACGAGATTGCAATATGGTCAATTTGGAATTCACCTATGTCCTTGTTAGGTGATCGCCATGTCTTTTGTTTTGAAGGTTTTTTCTTAAAATGACTTGACATAATTTTGAGATTGAAATTTCTGCAAAATTCTACCAGCCTCTTTCCATTTTGATTGGTCCATTTATGTGCAGGGAATTCACCGACCGTTTTTCTAAATTTTCTCTCTTTCCCTAACTGTGCATTAAAATCACCCATTAAAATCTTTACATAATTTTGAGGAATTTTGGAGACTGTATTCTCTAACACTTCCCATGACTTATTTACTTTTTCTGGATTTGTTTTATTCTCCTGGTTGATATGCATGTGTGCGTTAATTAAACAGTACATTTTATTTGCACATTTCATGGAAATTGTCATTAGTCTGTTGTTTACTGGATTTACTTCGATTACGGAGCCAAGAATGTCTTGCGAAATTGCGAATGCAACACCCAGATGCGGAGTGTTTTTAAGAATTCTTTTGTCTTGTTTTACTTTTAAACAATCGGTAGTTTCCAAAATCCATGGTATTCTCATCAGGCAACCTTGTTTCTTGCAGGGCTAAAATTTTGATATTTTGTTCTTTTAGTGTGTCTCCTAATTTATAGAGTTTTCCTGGTGTCAAGAGAGAGTTAATATTGATAGTTCCAAAAAATGTTTCGACCTTGGGCATGAGTCGGTTAAAAGACTTCGATTTCCTCTGGTTTGGGATATAGCGTTTCAGCCTAGTCTCCCCAGAATCCGATAGACTAGTTGCGCCACTGATGGCGGAGGATTTGTTACCACCTGGGGTAATTTTGTAATTACTAAAACGCTCCATAATAGTACTTAGAATCAAAGGGTTGAGCTCAGAAAAGCTCAGTGGTTAAGACTGGAGTGGTTAGTTCCAGAATTTGTATTACGGCCGCACCTCTGGTGAACAGACGCCGACCACAGTGCCGCTTGTTACAAGTCAGACGCAAGGTGGATTTATTGTATTATGTGCCTCTTCCGCTAGTTCCACCGTACCGAGATTCGTTCTCTCCGCCTTCACTACTGTTGAGGTCTTCGCTGTAACCCTAGCAAAGGGGCCCTGACAGAGTACTATCACCCGGGCCAGGTGAACTCTGGTTTTTTAAACGAGGTTGTTACTCCTCCCCCTCCTCCTTCCTCATCACTTGCATAATGAGGCCCCGGGCGTGGGACCGGTACAGCGATATATATATAGTACACTTCTTTCCTTCCATTGCCAGGAAATGTATTGTACCCCTTTCCTCTTCTAGTGGATTTTTTTCAGTGTGACTGAGTGTAGTGGATAGTTGACATGTGCACACGTTCACTCTGTTGTCATGTGATTGTGCACCCATGCCTCTTTAGTAGAGAGTCTGAGGCCTCCACGGTATTATACGGCTCACGCCAGACAATGGTATTAACATTTGTTCAGCAGTTTTCACCTTTTTTTTTTTCTTTTTTTCTTTTTTATATTCCCACTTCAATTGCTGCAGTGTTGAAAGTTATATTAATGGGAAAGGTAGATCAGTATCAGACACTGCCTATAATAAAGAACAAAATGTTTTGTGTATGTGTAACTGACAACATTTAACCAATATCAAATAAATTTTATGGTGTATCATAGAACGAAAATTATCGTCTTTAATTATGCTCTTGGAAGACTACAACAGAAGGAACAGGTAGTTACCAAAATGAATCTGTTGCTGGAGTAGATTGTGTACTGTTTTGAAAGTTGCTGAATATTAAAACTGTATGGCAGATGGTACTCAAACCCGGAAACTTGCCTTTCGCGGACAATGCTTTTAATGACTAAGCTATTTGGGCATTACTGGTGTTCTGCTCTCACAACTTGACTTTTGCTGGTACCTATCTCCTAGTTTTGGAATGTTGCTTATATTCTCTTGCATACTAAGCAAGACTGTCATTGCTGAAGAAATGTTGTGGAGAAATGACTTAAGACAGAAGATTGGTTAGAGCCTAGTTGAGCACATAGTTTTAATCCAGCAAGGAGGTTTTAAGGTGAGGTAGATGTAATTCCAGTTTTAAGGATCCATTCAGTTGCTGCTCTCTTCTTGTAGTAGTGAACTTTACATCACAAGAGCTCTGCATTACTCTTTTTTTGATTCCAAAACAAGATGGAATGCTGTATAACAACACACACTAATTTGAACAGATTCTCTTTTGTCTATTTAACACTATACAGATGGAGTAGTTATACAGCGGATAGTAAGTGCTGCGACATATTACTTATCAAACCAGAGAACTTTAATACTATTTACTTTTAGTAATTGCACCTCTGTTCATGTAATGTGAGCAGCAGAAACAAACTAAATAACTATAGAGTAATGGAAAACTTACTTGCTTTGCGCATGCTTCAATGATTATCATTACATCATTGCTAACTTGTTAGTATTGGAGAGAGCTTTATAACAATCATTTGCGAGCTGACTCTTGATATAGTTTTTGACATGTGGAAGGTATAATACTACTTGGACACAGTCCCCTGAACAGACTACGTGATTGTACACCACAGTTAGTCTGTGCTTGCAAAGTGCTTTTCTTGTTTCTAAGTTGAATACACAACTAAAGGTATCTGATTTTTGAGAATTAGGCCACATTCCCTTTATTCCGTGATGCATGATGGCATGGTTGATAATTCAAAGATCAGTTCATTATTCATGGTTGCTTCAGTCTTTTTGTGGCATACTCAAGGTGAAGAAAGAGCTTGTTAGAGTGGGTACATCACTGTTTCATGTTACTATTTTTATGTTGTATAGCTTTCCTCCTAAGTTACATCTATTTCTGTTTCTGCTGTCAATATTGTGAGAAAGCTTGTAGTGGATAATGTTCTCTGTTTACATATAGAGTTTAGACATAATGTGATAATTTGTGTGTGCGCGTTGCGTTTACTGCAATTTTTATGCTAACATTTAAAGATTGCAAGTATGTGGTCTGTAAGTATTCTGTGAAGTTTTTTCCCCCACGACATTTGTTATTGGCAAAGCAAAATTATCAGAATCCAGGTGCAACGTCAGAACTTCTGCCTGGTCACAAAATTAGGTCTGAGGTTTCATTGTGGAGTCAACTTCATATTTTTACTTGAGAAATATTCAGTGTGTCAATTTTTTTTGTTTTACGTTGTCTAAAAGATGAAAGTTAATGTCAAGTTTCATGTGCAAACCTCAGTTAATGTTTGTATTTTTTTTACTACTAGCTACTTTTTTGCCTCATTATGCAAAGTTTGGTGCAGTTTCGCTTGTCATACGCAAGCAACGCCATTATAGTTTTGTTTCCTCCGGGTGGTCATCAAGGGGTTATATTGTGTTTTTGCTTAATGAATTAACTTTGATTACAGTACACTTGCCTACTGTGACCGTAAGAAATAAATTTCAGTGGGTTCATTTGATGAAGTATTGCATTTGTCTTCACTTTGTCATGGTTGGGTGTAACTATAACGTTGAAGTTTACTATTAGCAAATCAGTTGCTTAACCTTTCGACATACTCAAATGATAAAACTACATGGAACTGCAAAAGTGTATTTTTTCTGCATCAGCTATAGGATTCAGAGTACGAGAAAAAAATTAAGATCACGTTTGTCCGAATAAGATAATCACACTTTTCTTATACAGCTAGACAATACTAACATTAGGAAAAGCATAAATATTAGTATATCTGAAATTTAAGTCTCACATGCCATTTCTTGTTTTTAAGAATGACGGGGGAAAAACATAAAGCAAATAAGCGTCATTCAACACTGGGAAATCGGTCAACATATTGCAGAATCTGTCAGTTGAGTTCCAGATGGCACAAAGAAAACAGAAAAACAGATCAACGAACAAAAGTTGTAGTGATCCCTCACCTCCTTGAGAATGCTGTTATCAACAAAAACTTGATGGAACCATACTCTGAAGTTTATACTACATGTGATGTAAGGTGTGTATCAGACTTCCAGCAGGTCACAAAATATTGATTCAGTTTCTGTCTTCTGGTCTCACTTCTTTGGGTGAAGCATGCCCTTATTATGTGGCAATGCATGCATTTATTATGTGGCTTCTAAGCATATGGACAATTTGCTTTACAGTTATCATCATGGTCTGGTCATTCAGGTGAGTAAGCTACTTAGTGAAATACCTATTCTTCAAATCCTATGATACTCAGAAAGTTAAATTCAAATAATTTTGCCCTTAAAAGGTTGGTAAATGCTGTTTATTTTCCGGAATTCCACTCATTAAGGTCAGTACATCAGTTACGACATTTTGATTGCAATATAGTATCAGCTGTAATAGGGAATGTAAAGATGGGAGAAAATTAAAGAAAACTTGAAATAACATGATGTAATAGACGTGAAGCGTTGGGAGCCTGTAGTTAAATCACTGGGTACTGAAAATAACAAAGAAGAAAAGAAAAAGGGAACTGAAGAAATGTATTGAGGGTGGCAGAGGGATGGAAAACCTTACGAAAGCCAGACGCTGAGCAGACAAGTTGTCCATTTTTCTTTCTGTGTTCAATTTTTGTTAAATGTCAACAAATGCTGTGCGGAGGAGATGTTGAGCTTTAGATACACACAAAGAACATAGATAGCAGCATGAACTTGGCTATGCACCCATCCACCACCTCATTGTCTATGTTGCCCTTATATGGTGAGTGTATTTTTATGCTAATTTCATCATACTTCCAGTCTAGTTGTTTACACTATGGAGCTGTCAGCACTCGTAAGACACCAATCTTGATGCATCAGTTTATGGGGAACAAATATGGATGGGCTTCTCATCAACCCATGCCTTAGGCACCATGATGAATCAGATGCAACTACTCTCTTGACAAAATGTATTACGATTGACAAGAACTCATTTCACTGCTAATTGATGGTATTGACTGGAAACTTGAGTTCTGTTTGCATGTGATCAGATTATGAACAAATGTTTGTTCCAGGCACTGAAATTCACAATCAATTGTCTCTCTGGGCAGAGACTGATGTCAGCATAATTTTGCAGACACACACACACACACACACACACACACACACACACACACACACACACACAGAGAGAGAGAGAGAGAGAGAGAGAGAGAGAGAGAGAGAGAGAGAGGGGGGGGGGCAGGAAGGAGCAAATGCCAAATGGGATGAGACAACTATGAAAGAAAAGGTGAGAGTTTATGCGAGGACTTGAGAGCAGCAGTTAAAATTTGATGAGAGCAATTATAAACAATAAAAGTATGAAAAAATTGAAGCAGAAACTAAAAATTTAAGACTTGTAACTTCCATGAACGACATCTTATTTTCAAAGAACACTGAAGTAGAATTTAAATAATTCCGTTATTAGACAGATACTTGGGCTTATCCTGTCATTGGGGAACATAAAGTTATTAAACTGAGCTGATAGGTGATTTTTAAAAATAAGATATAACTCACGAAAACATGAAATGAAATATTTGTATTGCTCCTCAGATTAATCAGAATCACACAGTTAAATAATGTTTTGGAAGTAATGCCAGATGTGGTTTACAAAGTCATTAAAGATACGAAGAAAGTGAAGGTCCCAGGAGGTGTTTGTTGAAATGATTAAAGTTGGAGGAACAGTTTTGAAAATTGGACTAACAGAATTATTAACAGAATTGCAAAAGAAAACCATTCTTCAAAATGGGAACAGCACTTTCTCTACAACAAGAAAAGGGGAACACGCAAAATCAAAAATTTCGATTTATCAGCTGTCTGTCAGTAATGTAATAGACATTCATAAAAATTTTCACTAACTGTATAGAGGAATGAAATTTTCATGAATCAAAGGGATAAGCAGGCTTCAGAAATTGACATAGCACAATGGATGATTATAGTTTGGAGCAGTGAGTACAAACTACCACTTTTTGTGGGATTTGTGGTTTTTGATAAAGGTCAGTTTCAACAAAATCTGTACTCCCAGCCCCTGAGAAAAGGGCATTATTCAACATGTTAGTATACTGAAAAATACTAATTAATACTTCAGCCTCTATTAGACTTCATCGGGATAGTGAGAAATTTTGAATTGGAAGGGGGAATCGGCAAGGAGATTCTATACCGGCAGAACTGTTCTCAGCAGTCTCGGAGGAAGTTCCATGATTCTCAAGCTGGAAAAAACGAAGGAGAAATACATGTTAGTGGACAATATTTGAACCACCTTCATTTTAATGACGACATAGCACTGTTTGCTTCTAGTGCAGCTAAATTTTAGTAACTAATGGTACGTACTTATAGAAGTATTTTGCAGTAGGACTGAAAATCAACTGCAGTCTCACTAAAATAATTAATTACTAATACCTTTAAAAGAAAGTAGTAAAAATTAAGATTGAAGTTGTTGCACAAGTTGATGGGTTTTTATACAGGACAACTGTAAATGAATAGTGATTACATATGGCTGTAACCATTTAATGCATCAGTAAGAGTTAGAGGCAATATGAAAGAAATTCCAGTTTAAAAAGTGTTCTATATGACCTCCATTGGTAAGATGGACAACATCTAAGCAATAATTCACTTCATGCTATACATTCTGAAGCTTATGTGGAGTCACTGACGAGCACATTATAAACGTGCATTTTGGTCTCTGGAATTTTTGGTGAAGAGGGCACGTGCACAAGGGCTTTCACATAAACTATGAAAAGAAATCTGTGTGTGAAAGGTCAAGAGAACTAGATGGCCAAGAGCAGAACGACGTCATCATCTCCAGTATGACTGATCCAGTGGTTTTGGGAGATGTTGATTTAAAAAAAGGTGTGAATCTTAAAGTGGGGGTGATCCACCTTGCTGAAACATGTAATCCATGGAATCATAACAAACTGTGGCATCAGCCATTACTCAAATGTGTCCTAGTGATGAAGAGAAATGTACTGTAAATTTTTGTGCTGGAAACATGGATATTCTGTGTGTCACTCTGATGTACAATTACACAGGAATGTCTTTTTATAATCCTTATCCAAATGTGTCAGTTAAGTTTGCCGCTTAAGGCTACCTCATTGTTAAAAGCTTTTCACTTACTTGTCACCACGCAAATGCCAGCTTTTGATTCACTACTTTTGCACAATGATTCAAATTTTGAACTTCCTTTTACATTCTCCATAATTCTTATCAGTACATAATTATGCATTAAATAGCTATAGTTGTATGTAATCACAATATTTATTTTGAATATCTGTGTATTTAGGAAATGAAATCTGAACGAACTGGTAAAGAAGGAACAGAAAAGTAAAAATGGTAGTGGGGCATACCATATATACCTGATTATAAGACAAGTTTTTTCCCAAATTCATCATTAAAAAAAAATACGGGGTTGTCTTACATTAATAAATTAAACTGTTGCTGCTGGGGTTAGCATTTTTACATTGTGTAATAGAGTATATAAAGGTTCTCTTACATTTACAGGTGAAGATTTGGTTATTATCAGTGTTAGCGAACAATCAAGTGACATTTGACTCACCTGCTACTAGTGCAAGGGACATATGAGAAAATATGCACTATGCTGTGTTCATCATCAGAATAAATGTGATGTAAGCGTTACACTGTGTATTGTTACACTTTTGCAGGAATCTCATTGGATTTCATTTCATGTGGAGCCGAAGCCATGCTGACTCGAGCACAGTTAAGTAAGATAATAAACATACATTTTATGCTTTGTGTTACACTCACATTGATTGAGGGATAATATGGGGCAACTGCTTACCAGTGCATTTAACTTGGACAGCCCTAGCCAGCCAGTGATGTGAGCAGTTTCAGTTAAGATGTAAAAAGAGACGAGCATGAAGAGAACGAAATAATATTTGCTAAAATTCCAACAATACCACACGCTTCTTAGGGGACCAGACAGAAGGCATTATATGCTTTCGTTTCTCAGATAACATAATATGGCAATTAAAAGCAAGAGTAATGAAAATTCCTAAGCAATTCTTCTGAGCGAGCTATGCGTGATGCAAAAGCCTATTCCAGGGATTTTATTGTACAGTTAAATATTGAAGCCACTGAAATTAATTACAGTCATCCATTTGGTAACCTCTGAACTTTTCATATCCAGTCCGAGAAATACAGTAGAACCTCGCTAAAGCTCTTGGATGGTCTGGTTGGAGCAGTAGGTCCATCAGTTTTAGTGTGAAATAATTTGTTTCCAACTTTGCCACTAAATGTTATTGTGTACACATTGGTTGTGTAAATTAGTGACAGTGTTAGTCTTTCACTAAAATGAGTAAAACTATATTACGGCATCAACTTACCATAAACATATGGTGCTGATTTTAGCGAAGAAACTGAAAGTAATTGAAAGATTAGATAAAAACGATTCACTCCAAAACCATTGCAAATTGCAACTGAGGGAGGGATTGGCATAACAGCTGTTAAAGACTGGAGCGGAGAAACTAGGAAAACTCTTGAAGGTCGTACAGTCATGACTGACAATGAGAAAGGACTGAAAATATGCAAGACTTTCAAGAAACCTAAAAGTGAAATTCTAGACAGTGCTTTGTGGGTGTGGTTCAAGCAGGTGAGAAGAAAAGAAACTTAATTTCTGGACTGTTCATAAAAGAAAAGGCACTGACTTTGTGATTTCTGGTGGGAAGTTATCTGCTGCCGAAACAGCTGCCATTGAATTCATTCTGAATTTTGGAAACTGGTTGAGTTCAATTTTGATAAAGTGTGCAACATTGATGAGTCTGGTTTAAACTACAAAATGCTTTCCTACAAGAATTCTTGCTGCACAAAGTGAATCTGTAACGGGTGCAGAACTTGACAAATATAGAATAATTATTGGTCTGTAGTAACATTAACCACAGTCCCAAGATACTGCATTGTTATGTTATAGATCATTAAAAGTGTTCTGATAACCCAACCTTTTTTGTGTTCTGACCATGCTCCTGGTCCCATAGGGGACAGATTAGTGACGTTATACTGCAAATTTCAGCACTGCAGCTGTCATCTACTACAGTGTAAGGAGTTGACCATCAACAAAAGCCATGAAGCCATCCAAGTGCCACATTTTCTCCTCTTCTTTTGATGTGTTGTTCTGTATGCCGCCAGTGTTCAATGATGACAGGGGACAAAGCTTCATGCATTAGTCCCATTACCTTAAATGTCTTGTTATTTCTTGCAACAAATCACTTAATTTGGCTCTAGTTCAATTGTGTTCATAGTGATGTGGTGAGGTGGCAACTGTAAAAATGAAGCATTTGTATGGTGTGCTTGATGCTGTGAAAATTGTTTTCTACGTTTCTACAATCCTTGCCATAAAGACTGTTCAATTGGTTTAAAGAACTTCTGTTAACTACCTTCCATAAAAATCTATAATTAAGCATTTATATTTGCAATGAAAACTGGAATGGTGTGTGCAGTGTGTAATTAAAACAGAATGATGATTAGATGCATCTTAATTAGCATAAATTTAATGAATTATACATTTAAAAGTCATGGTAATTCCAAATTCATCAAAAAAAGAATGTCGGAGTGAGATTTGAACCATCGTGCCATGGAATGTACCATTGTCCAGAATGTTCTTCAAACCTATCGCAAACAATTGTGGCTCGCTGACATGACATCGTTGTTTTGCTGTCGTTATGTATGACATGCATCCTAGAAGATCTTGCAGTCTGTGTTCACACTTATTCAGGTGAAGTGCTACGGAAGTGTTGGAGGGGGACAGTGATACTAGCTTGAGTGAGAACAAGATGAGTTATGGTGGATAGTAGGGAATGGGCAGTATGCCAACCAAGAGAATCTATACCAAATACTTTGGCTTTTTGGGAACACCTACCACATTTAAATTGGAGTTTGCCTGAATCCATTTGTAGCCGGAATTGAACTGACTTCAAAATTGGACAAATACTAAACAATAATATTAATTTCTGCAGAGACAGTGAAAGTCTGTTTAGGAGCCAGTGGTGTACTTAGGTGTTTCGAGCTGCAATGTTGTCAACACTCACTGTTACATGTGATGGGAATGGAAGAGGATACGTCAGCTGCTAATTCTATGCAGCCTATGAGAGATCAGCAGACAGACGATAAGTTTGGAAGCAAGAGAGATTGTAACTCCTTCACGTCAGGACAGAAGCAAAATACGATGTGTACTCGGATAAAATCAGCTGTGTTCTCAGGTCCCATGGTAATTACAGCCTCAGAAATCTTAATGTAACTGAAAGAAACAGCCAAATACTTGTTCCCCCTGTGGGTCCGGGAATTAGAATATACCCGAGGTATTCCTGCCTGTCATAAGAGGTGACTAAAAGGAATCTCTCACATTTCGACCTCATGTGATGGTCCCCTGTAGGGCTTGATCTCATTCTTCAAAATTTTCCCGAAGAGCGAGCCAATTGGGGAAGGGCACCTTACATGGTGCATTGTGTCCATCGTGCATTGAGATCTTTAGCCCGCTTTCTCGTCGCCGCATTGCAGTCCCGCCCATTCTCCATCTCTTGGGTGGGACACCTTCCTAGGTGCGTTTCCCACCAACGTCTATGCAGTGTCGCTTTCTGCGTCGACGATGACCGTGGACTTCTTTGCACCTGATATCCAGCATGGTAGCCAGTCCGTTGTGGTGGGGCCACTATGTACCCTGTTGGTTGTAGCCCCCTTACCACACAGGGATTGCTCTGCTGATGCCTGCACCTTTAACTCCCCATGTATGCCAAGGGGTAGATGCCCATCCTACTGGGGCATTGGGACTCCTGGCAATGGCATCCTGCTAGGTGGCCTTTGCTGCGGCTGGGTGGTGCCTTTGGGGAGGGCCCCTGGTCAAAGTGGGATGATGGGTGGATGACACGTGATGAAGTGTAGTCCATCATCTCTTGCTGATGGTGAAACGTTATTTGCCCCAATACCTTGTATGTTGAAGAGCTGATGGGGAATCTTTCATGACAACGAAGCCTCAGTTTTTTGTTGAGCAAAGGACAAGTTCGGGGAGGTGGAGGGCTTGTCCGCAATATCTGGCTCAGTCTTGATCAAAACAGCACCCTCTGCCCAGTCATGGGTGTTAATCGCTTGTGACAAGCTGGAAGATATTTCTGTAACCATCACACCCCATAAGAACTTAAATATGGTCCAGGGTATTATATTTCACATGGACCTTCTTTTGCAGTCTGAGACAATGAGCTGCATGCCAATTTAGAGCAGCAAGGTGTACATTTCATCCGGCATGTCCACCGGGGTCTGAGGGATAATCAGGTTGCCACCGGTGCCTTCATCTTGGCCTTCGAGGGTGATACATTGCCCGAGAAAGTCAAGGTGATGGTCTACCGGTGTGATGTAAAGCCCTATATCCCTCCCCCGATGCGGTGCTTTAAGTGCTGGAAGTTCGGCCATATGTCTTCCCGCTGTACTTTGTCGAGATTGTGGACCCCCATTACATCCCAATACTCTATGTGCCCTGCCTCCTATCTGTGTCAGCTGTGAAGAGCATCATTCGCCTTGCTCGCCAGATGGGAGGATTCTCCAGAAAGAAAGGAAAATCATGGAGTACAAGACGCTGGATCGACTGACATACACTGAGGCTAAGAGAAAATTTGAACGCTTGCATTCCTGTGGATATGACCTCTTAAGCTGCCGCTACAACAGTTCTGGCACCATCAGCTTCGCCAACCCCAGTCATCTCTCTGAGCTGGAAGGCTACACCTGCCCCCTTGATGGTGGGCGGCATTTCCATTCCTGTTGCTCCTGCACCACCTACTTCGGGAACAATGCTCCCCAACCATCGCATATGTCCGTCTCCACTTTTAAGCCGGAGAAGTGTTAGTCTTCTTGGGCTTCTCTTGCTAGGAAGGGGTCCCTTGGGTCACTCCCTTCCCAGATTTCTGCTAGTGGGAAAAATGACACCTGCCAGTGGCTGAAGAGCCCAAAAGCAGCTGGTTGTAGGGCTTCACACTCATCCTCAGTCCCGGAGACTGGGCCAGTGAAGTCCTCCCAGCCATGGAAACCCAAGGAGCAACGAGAGAAATCCAAAAAGAAAACCCCTAAGACCAAGGAGATTGCAGTGGCAGCCACACCACCGCTACCTACAAGCTCTGCATGTGAGGATGGGATGGAAATTTTGGTGTCCGCTGAGGACCTAGATCTCGCCAGGCCCTCAGACACAATGGATATAGACTGCTCAGGCAATAAGTCGGTGGCAGCAGGTGACTCTTGAGGCGTAACCTACCTAATTGAATGTTCCATGCCTTCAAAGTCTCACGATCGCATCATTCTCCAGTGGAATTGCGGCAGGTTTTTCCATCATCTGGCTGAGCTACGGCAGCTGTTAAGCTTTACACCTGCTATCTGCTTTGCCCTCCAGGAAACCTGGTTCCTGGCAATGCGGACCCCTGCCCTCTGTGGCTATAAGGGACATTACAGGAACCGTAGCGACTGTAATTGAGTGTCAGGTGGAGTTTGTGTTTATGTCCTAAGCTCAGTCTGTTGTGACACTGTGCCCCTTCAAACCCCTCTTGAAGCTGTGGCTGTAGAAAATAACTGTCTGCAATGTATATCTTCTTCCAGATGGTGCAATTCCCCTGAATGTATTAGCTGCACTGATTGATCAACTACCTAAACCTTTCCTACTTTTGAGAGATTTTAACGCACATAACCCTTGTGGGGTGGCACTTTGCTTACTGGTTGAGGCAGAGATGTCGAAACTTTACCGTCTCAGTTCGACCTCTCTCTCTTAAATACTGGGTTTGCCACACATTTCAGTGTGGCTCATGATATTTACTCGGCCAATGATAAATCAGTTTGCAGCCCAGGACTTTCCCATCTATCCACTGGAGAGCACATGACAACCTGTGTGGTAGTGACCACTTCCCCATCTTCCTGTCACTACCCCAGTGTCAGGCCCATGGATGCCTGCCCAGATGGGATGGGCTTTAAACAAGGCGGACTGGGAAACTTTCACCTCTGCTGTTACCATTGAATCTCTCCCACACAGTAACATCGATGTGATGGTTGAGCAGGTGACTACGGCAATTGTTCTTGTGGCTGAAAATGAGATCCCTCGCTCTTTAGGGTGCCCCCGGCAAAAGGCAGTCTCTTGGTTGTCTCCGGAAGTTGCTGAAGGAATTATGGAGCGTCGGTGAGCTCTGCCGTGGCGTAAGCAGCACCCTTCCCTGTACCACCTCACAGCCCTTAAATGGCTCCGTGCCTGCGTTCGCGAACTTACCAAACGACGGAAGCAAGAGTGTTGGGAAAGATAAGTCTCGACCATTGGGTGCCATACGTTACCTTCCCAAGTTAAACGTGTTTTCAGGTACCTGACACCAAAGGTGTTCTGGTGTTACCATAAATGGCGTGTTATCTACCGGCGCAAACGTGATTGCCGAGCACTTTCCCCGAGCCTCTGCGTCGGAGAATTACCTCCCAGCTTTTGCACTCTCAAACGGCAGCTGGAAGGGAACGTCCTCTCATTCACTACACGCCACAGTGAATCCTATAACACCCCATTTACATAGTGGGAGCTCCTCAGTGCCCTTGCACATTGCCCTGACACAGCTCCTGGGCCTGATCGGATCCACAGCCAGATGATTAAACATCTCTCATCTCACTAAAAGCGACATCTCCTCGTCATCTTCAACCGGATCTGGTGCGATGGTGTCATTTCCATCACAGTGGTGGGAGAACACCATTGTTCCAGTGCTCAAACTTGGTAAAAACCCGCTTGATGTGGACAGCTATCGGCCCATCAGCCTCACCAACGTTCTTTGTAAGCTGCTGGAACGTATAGTATGTCGGCGGTTGCGTTGGGTCATGGATTCACGTGGCCTACTGGCTCTGTCAGGGCGGCTTCTGCCAGGGTCACTCTACCACTGATAACATTGTGTCCCTTGAGTCTGCCATCCGAACAGCCTTTTCCAGACGCGACACCTGGTTGCCGTCTTTTTTACTTACATAAAGCATATGAAATGACCTGACGATGCCATTTCCTTGCCACATTGTATGAGTGGGGTCTCTGGGGCCCGCTCCCGATTTTTATCCAAAACTTCCCATCACTCCATACTTTCCGTGTCCAAGTTCGTGCCTACCATAGTTCCATCCATACCCAGGTGAATGGAGTCCTGCAGGGCTCTGTGTTGTCTATTTTTCGTGGTCATTAATGGTCTAGCAGCAGCTGTCTGGCCCTCTGTCTCACCTTCTCTGTATGCAGATGATTTCTGCAGCCCACGGCTTCCAGTTTTGAGCCGCAAACTCACGTGTCATGCACTTCTGTCGGCGACGTACCATTCATCTGGACCCAGAACTTTACCTTAATGATGATCCGCTCACTGTAGTGGACACATATTGATTCTTAGGGCTGGTTTTTGGTGCTCATTGATTTGGCTTCTTCATCTTTATTAGCTTAAGCAGAAGCACCTCAATGCCCTCCATTGCCTGAGCAGCACCAATTGGGGTGCAGATTGCACTACGCTGCTGCGGCTCTACAGAGCCCTTGCTCAACCCTGAATTGACTATGGGAGTGTGGTTTATAGTTCGGCAGCACCCTCAACATTGCATTTACTCGACCCTGTGCACCACTGCGGGGTTCAGCTAGTGACAGGAACTTTTAGGACGAGTCTGGTGGCCAGCGTACTGGTGGATACTGGGGTCCCTCCATTGCAGATCAGACGTGCACAACTGCTCGCCATTTACGTTGCATATATTCGTAGTTCTTCTGAGCATCCGAATTACCATTTCCTTTTTCCACCCGCAGCAGTCCATCTCCCCCATCGGTGGCCCAGGTTGGGGCTAATGATTGCGGTTCGCGTGCAGTCCTTTCTTCTGAACTGGAGTCCTTCCCTTTACCAACTCTACTTGTGGTCTGATCATGTATGCCTCCATGGTGTATGCCTTGGCCGCAGCTTTGTCTGGACCTTTCACATCACCTTAAGGACTCCATTAACTCTGTGGCTCTCCGATATCATTTCCTCTCGATTCTAGATGTGTACCAGGGCCATCAGTGGTTTACACCAACAGCTCGGTGGCTGATGGTTACGTAGGCTTTGCATATTTTCATGGAGGACATATTGAACAGCACTCGTTGCCAGATGGCTGCAGTGTTTTCACTGAAGAGCCGGAAGCCATATCTCATGCTCTTGAGCACATCCGCTCATGCCCTGGCGCGTCATTTCTGCTATGTACTGACTCATTGAGCAGCCTACAAGCTATCGACTAGTGTTACCCTTGCCATCCTCTGGTAGCATTCTTCCAGGAGTCCATCTATGCTCTGGAATGGTCCCGTCGTTCAGTGGTGTTTGTGTGGACCCTGGACATGTCGGAATCCCAGGCAATAAACTTGCCGACAGACTGGCCAAACAGACGACGTGGAAACCGCTTCTGGAGATGGGCATCTCCGAAGCTGATCTGCGTTCTGTCTTACGCTGCAGGGTTTTCAGGCTTTGGGAGACGGAATGGCATAACAGTACGCACAACAAGCTGCGTATCATTAAGGAGACGATGAATGTGCGGAAGTTTTCCATGTGGTTCTCTCGCAAGGAATCAGTTGTCCTCTGCTGGCTCCACGTTGGCCATACATGGCTAATGCATGGTCACCCACTCCATCGCGAGGACCCACCTCTGTGTCGCTCTGACTCCCAAATGACAGTCGTCCACCTCTTGCTGGACTGCCCACTTCAGCTGCTCTACGGCGGACTTTTAACTTCCCCAGCTCCCTACCTTCAGTGTTGGGTGATAATGTCTCAGCAGCAGCTTTAGTTTTAAGTTTTATCCGTGAGAGTGGATTTTATACTTCTATGAAGGTTTTAGCACATGTCCTTTGTTTCTTTGTGTTCTCCACCCTAGTGCTTTAGGGGTGAAGTTTAAATGTGTTGCAGAGTGGCTGGCTTCTCCTTTTTCTTCTCGTGGTCACCCAGCCGCTATAATCTGCTTTCTTGTTTCACTCTCTTCTGTTTCTAGCACCTCTGTTGTTTTCTTGTCCTCTTTCGTTCCCTTTAGGGTTTGTTGCTTTTCCTTCATACTTGTGGTTTTTCCTTTCTTTCTGTTTTGTGTTATATGTCTTGTTTGTTTTATTCTCACACTTAGGATATTGTTTTATTACGAACAAAGAACTGATAACGTCTTAGTTTGGTCCGTTCCCCCCTCTTTTAAACCACCGCCACCACCACCACCACCACCACCACCACCAACAACAACAACAACAACAATTACTTGAGGGAATGAAGATATAAATTTCGTGGCTGTGCTATTAGAATGATAATGATAATTACAGATAGTGATACCACAGACGACAGGGTTAGTAAGTGAAGAATGTAGGGAGACAAGAAGAAAATGTTCTGTGGATTAATGCACCAACAGTTTGTAATTTTGATTGATCGGAATATGTTAAAAATATATTTTTATTGAGAAGCCTTTTGAAAAAAAAGATGTCATCCTATATTCAGAGTTGTCTTGTATGTGGGTAAATACAGTAGATTTTTTAATGCAAAAACCAATTAAAAACTTGAAGTTGCAGCAATTAAAGACATATGTTAGGAATTCTAGAACACACAGAAAAACAGTGTATCAGAAAACATATGGCCATGATGAAAACAAAATTGAGGTGGGCGTTACATGTAGCCAGGCAAATTGAAATGGATGAACCAAAGAAATTCTTTTGAGGTAGAAAAGATCAGATCAATGACCCAATGGAAGGTTGGTAGATGACATTGGGAAACGTCCAAGAATACATAGAAAGGTCTATATGTAGAAAATGATTCCAGTAGTGACAATCAGAAGAGTTGTAGTGTTGATATTCGTTTTTGTTTGTGTTGTTGTTGTTGTTGTTGTTGTGGTGGTTGTGGTCTTCAGTCCAGACACTGGTTTGATGCAGATCTCCATGCTGCTCTATCCTGTGCAAGCTTCATCATCTCCCAGTACCTACTGTAACCTACATCCTTCTGAATCTGCTTAGTGTATTCATCTCTTGGTCCCCCTCTATGATTTTTACCCGCCACACTGCCCTACAGTACTATATTGGTGATCCCTTGATGCCTCAGAACATGTCCTACAAACCGATCCCTTTTTCTAGTCAAGTTGTGCCACAAATTTCTCCTCTCCCCAATTCTATTCAGTACCACCTCATTACTTATGTGATCTACCAATCTTCAGCATTCTTCTTTAGCACCACATTTCAAAAGCTTCTATTCACTTCTTGTCTAAACTATTTATCGACCATGTTTAACTTCCATACATGGCTACACTCCATACAAATACTTTGAGAAATGACTTCCTGACACTTAAACCTGTACTCGATGTCAGCAAATTTTTCTTCTTTAGAAACGATTTCCTTGTTGTTGCTAGTCTACATTTTATATCCTCTCTACTTCGACCATCATCAGTTATTTTGCTCCCCAAATAGCAAAACTCATCTACTACTTTAAGTGTGTCATTTCCTAATCTAATACCCTCAGCATCACCCGATTTAATTTGACTACATTCCATTATCCTCGTTTTGCTTTTGTTGATGTTCATCTTATACCCTTCTTTCAAGACACTGTCTGTTCGGTTCAGCTGCTCTTCCAGGTCCTTTGCTGTCTCTGACAGAATTATTATGTCATCAGCGAACCTCAAAGTTTTTATTTCTTCTCCATTAATTTTAATTCCTACTCCGAATTTTTCTTTTGTTTCCTGTACTGCTTGTTTAATATATAGGTTGAATAACATTCGGGATAGGCTACAATCCTGTCTCATTCCCTTCCCAACCACTGCTTCTCTTTCATACCTCTTGACTCTTATAACTGTCATCTGGTTTCTGTACAAATTGTGAATAACCTTTTACTCCCTGTATTTGACTCGTGCCACTTTCAGAATTTGAAAGAGAGTATTCCAGTCAACATTTTCAAAAGCTTTCTCTAAGTCTATAAATGCTAGAAACGTAGGTTTGTCTTTCCTTAATCTTTCTTCTAAGATAAGTCGTAGGGTCAGTATTACCTCACATGTCCCAACATTTCTATGGAATCCAAACGGATCTTCCCCTAGGTCGGCTTCTACCAGTTTCTCCATTCGTCTGTAAAGAATTCATGTCAGTATTTTGCAGCCGTGTCTTATTAATCTGAAAGTTCGGTAATTTTCAGGTTTTGGGATTGGAATTAATATATTCTTCTTTAAGTCTGAGGGTATTTCACCTGTCTCGTACATCTTGCTAACCAGATGGTAGAGTTTTGTAAGGGCTGGCTCTCTCAAGCCTGTCAATAGTTCTAATGGAATGTTGTCTATTCCCAGGGCCTTGTTTCAGCTTAGGTCTTCCAGAGCTCTGTCAAATTCTTGAAATTCTTCTGCCATTTCATCTTCACGTAAGTTCTCTTCCATTTCCATAATATAGTGCTCAAGAACATCGCCCTTGTATAGACGCTCTATATACTTCTTTCACCTTTCTGCTTTCCCTTCTTTCCTTAGAACTGGTTTTCCATCTGAGCTCTTGATATTCATACAAGTGGCTCTCTTTTCTCCAAAGGTGTCTATAATTTTCCTGTAGGCAGTATCTATGTATCTTACCCCTAGTGATAAATGCCTCTACATCCTTATATTTATCCTCTGGTCAACGCTGCTTAGTCAAATTGCACTTCCTGCCGATCTCATTTTTGAGAAGTTTGTAGTCCTTTTTGCCTGCTTCATTTTTATATTTTCTCCTTTCACCAGTTAAATTCAATCTCTCTTCTGTTACCCAAGGATTTCTACTAGCCCTCGACTTTTTACTTACTTGATCCTCTGCTGCCTTCACTATGTCATCTCTCAAAGCTGCCCACTCTTATTCTACTGTGTTTCTTTCCCCTGTTCTTGTCAGCTGTTCCCTAATGCTCTCTCTGAAACTCTCTACAACCTCTGGTTCTTTCAGTTTATCCAGGTCCCATCTCCTTAAATTCCCACCTTTTTGCAGTTTCTTCAGTTTTAATCTACTGTTCATAACCAGTAAATTGTGGTCAGAATCCACATCTGCCCCTGGAAGTATCTTACAATTTAAAACCCGGTTCCTAAATATCTGTCTTACAATCATCTAATTTATTTGAAACCTTCCAGTGTCTCCAAGCCTCTTCCACATATACAACCTTCTTTCATGATTCTTAAACCATGTGTTAGCTATGATTAAGTTATGCTTTGTGCAAAATTCTACCAGGCCGCTTCCTCTTTCATTCCTTACCTCCATTCCATATTCACCTACTACTTTTCCGTCTCTTCCAATCACTACAGATCTTACATTGAAATATGTATGATTAAATAACTTTCTTTGTATTATAGAGCACTAATGATGCTTAGCATGAGTAGATAAAAATGTGTTTATCAAACAAATTAATTCAGTTGTAAGACAATTATTTTGTTGTGTTAGCGATTTTCAAACTTGTTTTGGTGACTGAATACATTTGAAATACTAAATTTTCTACAGAGCCCTAAAATAATATGTTCATTTGTTAATTACATCATTTAATGAAAATGATACACAAACAGGTGCATTATACTCTACTGATGTAAACAACAATATAAAAACTCCACACAGTAATACAGTACACAAAAATAACACTGTTGATTCCACTGTGAATTGATAAAATTATTTCAGCTTAGTGGGAGGTATGAAGTTATTTTTGTATTTTTGGCCAACTGTCAGGCTTGATAAGAGAGCTTGGGACACATGTTAGGTTCACCATCCAGTCAGTTTGATATTTTGGCTTTGTAGCTGAATGTTCTGAGAATCCCATTTCACTTGAGTATGTTGTTGGGAATGGGAGAACACCATCTGTGTGGCCAGGGCCATTTGTGGATATTCATCAACAAAAATGAAATGATGACGTTTTGAACAATACTTTCATGCTTGAATGTGATGTCATTTCTGAAAAGGATTCACAGGCTTAATTTGAAATATTTAATGGCTTTTGCAAATTTGGTACAAAAGGATTCTTAATCCATGAATTCAGTTTGTTTTGTATTTTGATCTTTTGCAAATTTGGTACAAAAGGATTCTTAATCCATGAATTCAGTTTGTTTTGTATTTTGATCTTCAGGAAAATGTCTCGGAAGATGTGCTCGTATCATGGAGACATCGGATTATTTCTTCAAATATTTCAGTCAGTAATTCTGCTGTCTCGCCAACAAAGACATTTAGTCTTAAAAACCTTTAAAGTTCTCTCTTGCAAACACAAACAATCCAAAAATATATATTTTTTTAAAGCGGTTATTTTGTTATTGGTATTAAAAACAGTTGTCTGTTTTCCTTATGAGATCATTTATTCATTAATTTTTCCCACTTATATGCCAGAAAAGTTAGTGTCAAGATCAAGTTGCACCACTCAAATGGTCTTTTAAATAAAAAATAATAAAAATTTAAAAAAGTCGTAAAAGCTTATAATTTACCTCCTAGTTGGAATAATCTTGTTAAGGTCTTACCCAAGATAACCACCTAACCTTGGCGTGGAACAGGAGTGTTTTATGTCTGCCCCAAAATCTTCACACAACATTGAAAACAATTTGCATGAAGTGGGTGTGATTTAACCCTTTCGTGACCAGTGGAAATTATAGTTTCCACTTTTTTTGCTTTCGCAATAAGTTCAGTGGTAATCAGTGTTCTCACTTCTAGCATCTGCTGCCATCTCTGTTATAGTGTGCTAACCGCCTATAGAATGTCAACTGGCACCCAGAAGCTGTTGTGTGCCTACGTCTTTAGACAGTCAATGTAGAGGTGATGTTTCTGAGTGAAATGAAGCCATTATTTTGACATCAACAACTTTTTTTTGTATTCTGCGCTTTTCTTTTGTGTGTGAAGTGGCGTGTATTATATGCCTGTATTTGGCAGCTTTCACTGAAATGACAAATATTGAAGGTAAGTTATTGGGAACTGTGTACCCCACTGAACTGTCTTTGATGTGAGAGTTGTGTGGCTGTGAAATTGGCATCATGTTTATTGTATGTTTCTCATTGTTTAGAATACTTGGACTGACACCAGAGGAGATTCTGAGTTTTGCAGTCCTTACCAGAGGATATAGCAAATTAAGATTTTGATGCTGACTCTGATTCTGGTGAAGACATTGATTCAACGAATAAATTAATAACATTATTGTACTAAGTGAAGAAAATGATTTAGATTTGACAGTAGAAGTATCTGAAATCGAAAAAAAAGGGTCTCCTTGGCATGCCAGTGTATCTAACTTAACTCCAGTAAAAGCTGCTTCCACGTTTTCTCCCAGCGTTAATACATGGAGTGAAGATGTTTCTTATTTCGAAAATCTTCCAGTGAAATTGAAAAAAGCCCAGAAAATCACACTAATTTCTCAATGTTTGACAAAGAAATAATGTTTCCAGTCTTGATTCACAGAAGATTTGTTGCTACACCTTTACAATCAAATGAACTTATATGCAAAAGAAGAAAGATGTGTAGTGGAGTGAGGGAAGAAACAAGTAAAGTAACTTAAAACTGGCAGGACATTACTGTTACTATGCTAAATTCTTTTATAAGAATGCTTATTTTGTTGGGTGTATGTTAAATTCCATAAATGGGTTATTATTGGAGTAGCAATCCTATTCTTAGTGTCCTGCTATCTCATCGGTGATGACAAAGCATCGATACAAAAAAATTGTTCAGAATCTGCATTGCAGTGACAACAGCATGTGTGTTCGATTATAGGGACAACTGGGATATGACAAGCTGCACAAAATCTGATGTGTCATCAGGGCTGTAACAAAGAAGCTGTGTGAAGTGTACAAACATTCTTCTGTTTTGGTAGTTGACAAATGTATGCTGGCATTCAAAGGACATTTAACACAATAATATATGCCAGTGAAACCCGTGATGTGTGGCTATAAAGTGCGGTGGTTAGGAGATTGGACTGCTGAGTTTATAATAAACTTTGAGCCGGTGTTCAGCTGATTTGTATCCTGGTGGTGGAAAAAATTTTCACTGCCAGTATTTGGTCAGCATTAGTGGAGGAGACAATTATTTCATCAAATAATAACAGTGGCAGTTACAGGTGACACTTCAAGCATCAGTCATTATGACAAGAGTGATTACAATGGAGCTTTTCGATTATCACAATAGAAATGAAGTATAGGCAGATTCAGCTGTATGTTTGAAGTGTGCAACTTGCACTGGAAAGTAGCTACGTAACAAAATTATAATTTTGTAAGTTTTGATAAAATTGCCAGAAAATATATTTTCATATACTGTCCTTGTATTGTCTTAGTAATTTGTTGCCAGAAATAAAAGTGAAAGCATGGTACAGCTCATGTAGAACACATTGATGCAAGTTCCATAGTTATAAAGTGAATAGTTTGTGAGTTGGAGAAAGTTGAATGAAATGTAAGATTATGCTGCTCAGCACATCAACATGTTCCTCCCGAAATGTCAGTCCTAAAGTAATTTTAAACAGACTTTTGGTTTTTGATTGTAGCATTGTAGATTTATTATACTGCTTGTTGCCTCATTTTTGGCTGTTACACATTAAGAGAAAAGAATCATTTCTGTACATTCAACATTGATATGATATTTAGAAGAGTTTTTATGTTGGTATCCATAAGATCACATTATGCAGTGACCATTGCATTTTCAGAAAGGAAGAATAGCAGTCACGAAAGTCTGAATTTTGCTTTAGATAAATTTCAACTATAGAATAGTCATCATTGGTGCATAAAACACGTAGTGTGGTCACATTGACATAAAGTTCAGATGCATGTAGACCACAGTTTGTATACAGAAATACTTTAGCAATCATTACAGAAGAGTGCAGCCAGTGGAACCAGAGTGGTCAAAGTCTAATACAAATCTGAAACTTCAGTTTATGCAAACTAAGCTCTTAGCTTTTACTTGCATTTATTTCCTTTATTGTAACTGCAGGTGCATTACGGTCTGTGTTAACACACTCTGTCTCTGATCGCTGGTTTATCCAAACAGGTTTATCACAGGGATTCCAAAGTTGTCTTATTTCTGAGCTGCCAGTGGCATCAGTGCCTGTCGGGCCCATAACCAGCATAATTAAAGATTTTCCCAATCTTTGTTGGTAGTACTGTTTCTTTTGGCTTGCACATAATTTAGATGTTTTTGTTCCAATTATAATCTTACTGTGGGCTCAGTGCCATGTTCTTGTGTGGTACTGGCCTTTCCCATTCCCGTCATTATTACTTCAGTACCTAAAATTTTTGAAATTATTCTGCTAGTTGTCTCTACTGTACAACATTTTTCCAAAAATGTAGTAATTGTTCTGTAATTATTATCGATGTAACACTGGTAATCATCAGGAAGCTTCTTTTAAGGTTTCTCTGATTCTGTGGATGTTTTTGCAAATATTGTAATTTTATGACGTGTTTGTTCTATTTTGCAGTTCTGCTTACTACGTCGAAAGTGGTCATGATCAGCGTCACCATTTCTGACCCTTTCTTGTCGGAAGGGTCAATCCGTTTGTTAACATTATTATCTGCTACAGACACCACGTTTCTCAAATTTGTGGTTTTTTTCAACTGCTGTGTAGCCCGAATTTCATCTCGCAACTCTTCTACTTTCTGTGATAGGCTACACATTTTCTTGAATCTGAGTCTGGTTGACTATTTATGTCAGTAAATTGTGACTGTTGTTGTTGTCCTTAGTCCAAAGACTTGTTTGATACAGCTCTCAGTGGTACTCTATCCTGTACAAGCCTCATCATCTCTGAATAAATACTGCAACTCTTCTAAATCTGATTACTGTATTCATCTCCTGGTCTCTCTCTATAATTTTTACCCCCCCCCCCCCCCTCCCCCCACGCTTCCCTCCAGTAATGAATTGGTGATTGCTTGATGTTTCCGAATGTGTCTTATCAACTATTCCCTTCTTTTAATCAAACTGTGCCACAAATTTCTTGTCTTCCCAGTTGTGTTCGGTACCTCATTAGTTAAATGACCTACCCATCTAATCTCCAGCATTTTTCTGTAGTGCCATTTTTCATAATCTTAAATTCTTTTCTTATCTATACTGTTTATCATCTATGTTTCACTTCCATACAGTGAAACAGTCCTGACGAGTGCCTTCAGAAAAGACTTTCTAACACTTAAATCTATATTCAGTGTTAACAAATTTCTCTTCAGAAACACTTTTCTTGCCATTGCCTTCCCATCCTCTCTTCTAAGGCCACCATCAGTTACTTTGCTGCCCAAATAATAATAATAATAATAAAACCTTATAGACTACTTTAAGTGTCTCGTTTCCTAATCTGCGATTCCCTCGGCATCATCTGATTTAATTCAACTATTGTTCATTATCCTTGTCTTGTTTTTGTGGATATTCTTCTTATATACTTTAAAGACACTGTCCATTCCGTTCAAACGTCTCTTCCAAGTACTTTGCTTACTCTGACTGAATACGATGTCATCGGCAAATCTCAGAGTTTTTATTTCTTCTCCCTAAACTTGGAGGCCTCTCCAGGGGCCTTTGTTTTGACTTAGGTCTTTCAGTGCTCTGTCAAATTCTTCTCACACTATCATATCTCTGATCTCATCTTCATCCATGTCCTATTCCATTTTTATAATATTGGCTGGTACCCGTGGTCTAGGGGTAGCGTCTTTGATTCATAATCAAAACGTCTACGGTCCCGGGTTCGATCCCCGCCACTGCCTAAATTTTGATAAATAATCAGCATTGGCGGCCGAAGACTTCTGGCATAAGAAGTCAGCCTCATTCTGCCAACGGCCTTGTCAAAGAGGGCGGAGGAGTGGATAGAGGTTCAGGGCACTCTCTTGTCCTAGGGGTGGGAAATTGCTCCTAAAGGCGGAAGAATCAGCAATGATCAACGACATGAGGATGCAGAAGGCAATGGAAACCACTGCATTAAAGACACGTAACATGTATCCACAGGACATGTGGCATGTAATTGAAGAAGTGTCATGATGATCTCTCCATTGGCAAAAGATTCCGGAATAGTCCCCCATTCGGATCTCCGGGAGGGGACTGCCAAGGGGGAGGTTACCATGAGAAAACGATTGAATAATCAACGAAAGGATAACGTTCTAAGAGTCGGGGCGTGGAATGTCAGAAGCTTGAACGTGGTAGGGAAACTAGAAAATCTGAAAAGGGAAATGCAAAGGTTCAATCTAGATATAGTATGGGTCAGTGAAGTGAAGTGGAAGGAAGACAAGGATTTCTGGTCAGATGAGTATCGGGTAATATCAACAGCAGCAGAAAATGGTATAACAGGTGTAGGATTCGTTATGAATAGGAAGGTAGGGCAGAGGGTGTGTTACTGTGAACAGTTCAGTGACCGGGTTGTTCTAATCAGAATCGACAGCAGACCAAAACAGACAACGATAGTTCAGGTATACATGTCGACGTCGCAAGCTGAAGATGAACAGATAGAGAAAGTGTATGAGGATATTGAAAGGGTAATGCAGTATGTAAAGGGGGACGAAAATCTAATAGTCATGGGCGACTGGAATGCAGTTGTAGGGGAAGGAGTAGAAGAAAAGGTTACAGGAGAATACGGGCTTGGGACAAGGAATGAAAGAGGAGAAAGACTAATTGAGTTCTGTAACAAGTTTCAGCTAGTAATAGCGAATACCCTGTTCAAGAATCACAAGAGGAGGAGGTATACTTGGAAAAGGCCGGGAGATACGGGAAGATTTCAATTAGATTACATCATGGTCAGACAGAGATTCCGAAATCAGATACTGGATTGTAAGGCGTACCCAGGAGCAGATATAGACTCAGATCACAATATAGTAGTGATGAAGAGTAGGCTGAAGTTAAAGACATTAGTCAGGAAGAATCAATATGGAAGTACTAAGGAATGACGAGATACATTTGAAGTTCTCTAACGCTATAGATACAGCAATAAGGAATAGCGCAGTAGGCAGTACAATTGAAGAGGAATGGACATCTCTAAAAAGGGCCATCACAGAAGTTGAGAAGGAAAACATAGGTACAAAGAAGGTAGCTGTGAAGAAACCATGGGTAACAGAAGAAATACTTCAGTTGATTGATGAAAGGAGGAAGTACAAACATGTTCCGGGAAAATCAGGAATACAGAAATAAAAGTTGCTGAGGAATGAAATAAATAGGAAGTGCAGGGAAGCTAAGACGAAATGGCTGCAGGAAAAATGTGAAGACATCGAAAATGATACGATTGTCGGAAGGACAGACTCAGCATACAGGAAAGTCAAAACAACCTTTGGTGACATTAAAAGCAACGGTGGTAACATTAAGAGTGCAACGGGAATTCCACTGTTAAATGCAGAGGAGAGAGCAGATAGGTGGAAAGAATACATTGAAAGCCTCTATGAGGGTGAAGATTTGTCTGACGTGATAGAAGAAGAAACAGGAGTCGATTTAGAAGAAATAGGGGATCCAGAATTTAAAAGAGCTTTGGAGGAGTTACGGTTAAATAAGGCAGAAGGGATAGATAACATTCCATCAGAATTTCTAAAATCATTGGGGGAAGTGGCAACAAAACGACTATTCACGTTGGTGTGTAGAATATATGAGTCTGGCGATATACCATCTGAATTTTGGAAAAGCATCATCCACACAATTCCGAAGACGGCAAGAGCTGACAAGTGCGAGAATTATCGCACAATCAGCTTAACAGCTCATACATCGAAGCTGCTTACAAGAATAATATACAGAAGAATGGAAAAGAAAATTGAGAATGCGTTAGGTGACGATCATTTTGGCTTTAGGAAAAGTAAAGGGACGAGAGAGGCAATTCTGACGTTACGGCTAATAATGGAAGCAAGGCTAAAGAAAAATCAAGACACTTTCATAGGATTTGTCGACCTGGAAAAAGCGTTCGACAATATAAAATGGTGCAAGCTGTTCGAGATTCTGGAAAAAGTAGGGGTAAGCTATAGGGAGAGACGGGTCATATACAATATGTACAACAACCAAGAGGGAATAATAAGAGTGGACGATCAAGAACGAAGTGCCCGTATTAAGAAGGGTGTAAGACAAGGCTGTAGCCTTTCGCCCCCACTCTTCAATCTGTACATCGAGGAAGCAATGATGGAAATAAAAGAATAGTTCAGGAGTGGAATTAAAATACAAGGTAAAAGGATATCAATGATACGATTCGCTGATGACATTGCTATCCTGAATGAAAGTGAAGAAGAATTAAATGATCTGCTGAATGGAATGAACAGTCTAATGAGTACACAGTATGGTTTGAGAGTAAATCAGAGAAAGACGAAGGTAATGAGAAGTAGTAGAAATGAGAACAGCGAGAAACTTAACATCAGGATTGATGGTCACGAAGTCAATGAAGTTAAGGAATTCTGCTACCTAGGCAGTAAAATAACCAATGACGGACGGAGCAAGGAGGACATCAAAAGCAGACTCGCTATGGCAAAAAAGGCATTTCTGGCCAAGAGAAGTCTACTAATATCAAATACCGGCCTTAATTTGAGGAAGAAATTTCTGAGGATGTACGTCTGGAGTACAGCATTGTATGGTAGTGAAACATGGACTGTGGGAAAACCGGAACAGAAGAGAATCGAAGCATTTGAGATGTGGTGCTATAGACGAATGTTGAAAATTAGGTGGACTGATAAGGTAAGGAATGAGGAGGTTCTACGCAGAATCGGAGAGGAAAGGAATATGTGGAAAACACTGATAAGGAGAAGGGACAGGATGATAGGACATTTGCTAAGACATGAGGGAATGACTTCCATGGTACTAGAGGGAGCTGTAGAGGGCAAAAACTGTAGAGGAAGACAGAGATTGGAATACGTCAAGCAAATAATTGAGGACGTAGGTTGCGAGTGCTACTCTGAGATGAAGAGGTTAGCAGGAATTCATGGCGGGCCGCATCAAACCAGTCAGTAGACTAATGAGCTTAAAGTTCACCAGACCCACTATATACTCCTTCCAATTTTCAGCACTCCATTCTTTGCTTAGTATTGGTTTTCCACCTGAGCTCTTGATATTTATTCAGCAGATTCTCTTTTCTCCAAAAGCCACTTAAATTTTCCTGACTGGGGCATCTGTCTTTTCCCTAGTGGAATATGCTTCTAAATCCTTAAATTTGTCCTCTAGCCAATCCTGCTTACCTATTTTTCACTTCCTGTCAGTATCATTTTTTAGATGTTTGTATTCACTTTCACCTGCTTCATTTGCTGCCTTTTTTTATATTTTCTCCCTTCATCAACTAAATTCAGTATCTCTTGTTATCCAAGGATTACTCGTACTGGTTCTTTCAGCTTATGCTGGTCCTGTCTCTCTAATATCGTATGTCTTTGCAATTTTTTCAGTTTTAATTTACAGTTCATAACAAATAAATTGTGGTCATAGTCTACACCTGTCCCTGGAAATGTCTTACAATGTAAAATCTGCTTCTGAAAACTGTGTTACCATTACGTAATCAATCTGAAACCTTCCAGTGTCTCCATGTCTCTTCCACATATACAAACTTCTTTCATGATTTTTAAACCAAGTGTTGGTGATGATTAAATTTGCTCTGTACCATTGCTATTTCCAGCTTAAGAATTTTCCTTTTTTGACAGAATTTACTTTTTTGTTTACTGTCCGAGTATTGCTATTAAGTGTTGATGGATGCAATTTGCCCATCCATTTTGTACGACTGAGGATCTGCTTGAACACCCAATTTTATTTACCAAAATTCTTAATAAATCATTCGTAGTTATAGGAGGTTCCGGTTATGATTCTGACTCGTGTCCCTTTTTAATTCTACCTTATACTCGTTGTCAGTTCAGTTTAGTATGTATACCATATTTGATGGCGAATGCAAATGTTTGAAATTCCGTTTCTGTACGTGCTTGTGTTTGTATGGCAATGTCTGTGATGTTTGCGTCCCAGTTCTTGACAGTGGATTCCACTGCATATGGCATCTTTTCTGTCTGTGAAAATCGACCAATGATGTTTTGTACTCATCATGGTTTCCTGTTTCCACTTACTGTTATTGCATGGGAGTGACTTTTTATTAATAGTGAAAGGGTTTTATTCGAACATGAATTTGCACTAAGTGTGAAATTCTGGAGGTAAGGCAGTACCAGAACTGATATGGTTTTATTCGAACATGAATTTGCACTAAGTGTGAAATTCTGGAGGTAAGGCAGTACCAGAACTGATATTGTCCCGTCCCAAGTGCCATGTGTAATCTCCCAAACTTATTAATCGATCAATGCAAACTTATTGACAGTGGTCATGTGAGCCTAATAATAGCAAGTGAATTTTGTAAGGGAGTCGTTTACAAAGAGAATAACTGGTTAGTGGGGAGAAGTGTTCAAGAAGTTAATGTCATGAACAACAAACACCACTTCCTATACTCCCAGCACACTTGAATCTTGATTAATATATTAAGAAATGGAGTGTTACTGGTGGATGGTTTGGGTTATTGTATGGTCCACTCTACACAAAATCTTTCACCCAGTCGCATGTGTGTGCCGACTTTACCTTGCGAATAATGTGCGGTTGCTGTTCTTGAAAGTTAATTACTTGAGGGGATATGCTAAGCAGTGCTGCTAGACTGTGTTGTGTAACTACCTTTTGCAGTTGGGGCGGTTGCTGAGAGCGAGCCCGATTTATTCTAGCTACTAAACAATGTAAACAGTTTCGTGAAAACTGTTCTGTATTGTAATTACGATGTCTTCTCTTTACAGCTATTTTTACAATTACGGATTATACAGATAGCTAAGGTCACAATATATCATAGATCATAACACATACTGTTTTATTGGTTTGTCATTAGCTTCTTGAATGAAAGTTCTCAAGTATTCTTCATTTGTTCAGATGTTTACTTTCTTGCCCATGCCCTTTCCTCCGCGACTTCCAAGGCATTGCTGAGCCGAACACCAAAGCATATGTGGACCTCCACAGCAGATGAAGACTCGCATTCGCTGTCGTGCCCTATGGATATGCTGAGATGACTTCCTTTTGCATCCATGTGCACATACATCAAACCAGGGTGTGCACATCCAACAACTGCCTAAACTAAGTTTTCAGTTTCCACTAACATCTGTTGTCAGTCTAATTGGTTAAAAGTAGAACATGTTATTCTGTAGATCACCATGTTACACCACAAATAGTGCAGTCACACACAGTAATGTATGAAATGATGAGGGGTACCACGAACTTGAAAATTTGACAGCAAAACATAAATGAAATAATTTGGAAGTAATTAATGTGTTGAGTGCTGTGTGGCTGCTGGTGGGCACATCAGAACTGCATGATTGATGGCGTGTTGCCACCGCTGGCCACAGCTTGGTCGCACTTATGCCTGAGCGATGCACCTGCTGGCCTGGTGATGAAACGTCCATCGCTAATCGTGCGGCAACCAGTGTGTTCAACTGGTCACCAGTCCATTTAGACAATATCTACTCACTACCTAAAAGATAATTAAAGCAGCAATGATTGTGTTTCTGATTAACCAAGTGTGTACAACAGACGGTTCATATACATGTTTCCAAGAACACAATGTGGTGCAGAGTAACAATGGGAAATGTTAGCAATGGTTTTGAATTGTTAATCTGAAGTACTAGTTTTGGAGGTGCCATGTCACTGATTGCACGGCCCCTCCCGCCGGGGTTAGAGTCCTCCCTCGGGTGTGGGTGTGTATGTTGTTCTTAGCTTAAGTTAGTTTAAGCAGTGTGTAAGTCTAGGGATTGATGACCTCAGCAGTTTGGTCCCATAGAAATTCACACACATTTGAACTAGTTTTGTAGTTTTGGATGGGTAATTGACACTCATTACTGAAAACAGTTGACTAGTAAAAGCCATTTTTGTTGTAATGGCAGTATTATGAGGTGAACAGATTGGTACTCACCATATTGTGGAAGTGTTGAGTTGCAGACAGGCATAACAAAAAGCCTGCTAAACAAGCAAGCTTTCGGTCAAAAAGCCTTCTTCTGAATTAGACATCAAGCGCATGCACACGCAACTCACACACATGACCGCTGTCTCTGGCTGCCGAGGCCGGAAGCTAGAGAGAGAGAGGGGTGTGTGTGTGTGTGTGTGTGTGTGTGTGTGTGTGTGTGTGTGTGTGTGTAATTAATTCAAAAGGCTTTTTGGCTTGATAGCTTACTTGTTTGGCAGTCTTTTTGTTGTGCCAGTCTGACTCAACATTTCCACTATATGGAGAGCAGCAGTCTATCCTTTTCATAATATTGTCGTTGTTCCTTCCTGGATTTTCCATTGTCTCCTTTTCTGTTATAGTGAGCATTATGTACCTTCTCAGTAACATTTATTTACATGTACAGAACTTAGGAAATTGGCTAGTGAATCTCTTTAGGATTTCCTACTGGCCTAATTTAGAATCCACATTGGTGCATAAATCACAATTAACCCTGAGCACAATTGGAATGCCAGAGTACGAACCAAGCCAGCAGAAAATAAGGGTTTGGCAAACAGTATAAAATGAAGTGTACAGTATTATTACTATTATTATGTGCAATTAGACCCTGTTGGATCACGCGAAGCTTCTTGATTCTTTTTTCTCCTCTCCCCCCCCCCCCCCCCCCCCCCACGCTGCTCCATAGTATTAATATATTTTATTACTTGAATTTTAACATGCTGGTGTTACTTTCATTGAAGTTAATGTAGTTTACTTCTTATTTAGATCGCAAGAACGCATTTTGTCTCTTTATTATTATAGAACAGAACAGTTAATTGTCTGAGACATAATTAATAATTACTCTATTATACTTTCAACAAGAAAACAAACTAGCATTATTATTCTTTCTTAGTAATGTTCTTTTGGCTTTAAACGACAGTACTAGGGTAATGCCACACAGTGCTTCAGGTGTGAACGAAAATAAAAAGGTATTACAATTTATCATAGATGTTGGGATGTTATCATCACTGTTGTTGACAGTGCTGCTGTTACTCCATACAAAATAGTTATAAATGACTCTTGCGATTTCACAAATTTGCTGTAGCTGTGTTATTTGATATATTGTCACAGGGGCTTGCACAGACATAGAAAACTCAGTTTTTTAATTTATTGGATGTGCTCTGTAGGTGCCCACTTACTGATTCTGCTCATATCAACTTGATAACTAAATATTTCCCACATTTAGTGCAAAATGTCCCTACCTGTATGTTCAGAAGCTCTGTTTATCGAGCTCGCAGTTCTGGTAGGTTTGTTGGTAGAGGAGGCACAAACGTCGAATCTTTCACATAACCTCTCACAAAAAAATCACAGGAGATTAGGTTGTGAGAGTGTGGAGACCACAACATGAATTGCTGATCAACAACACCCTTATGGACACTCCATCAGTTTTTCAATTTCCTGTTTAAGAATTCATGAACATCGTGATGGAATTGGGGTGAAGCACCATCCTGTTTGTAGATGAAATCCGGACTGTTAGTCTCCAGTTCTGGTACGACCAAATTTTCAGCATGTCCCGATACACACATCTTATAATGGTCTTTCTGCAGTAGGAAAAGCAACCATAAACTTTAAACCATGAGACTGCACAGAACACCTTAACTTTTGGTGAATCTCAAAATGTGGTGCACAGTAGTATTTTCACAGTATACGAAATTTATAACAGTTCCAAATGGCACATCAGTATGAAAGTGTAACAAATTGTGTGTTAAGTTTCTGCCAGTCTCTCAGGCTCTTGAACAAAATGGATGATTGTGGATGCCTACCATGATTTGATTGAGATGGCCGTGTGATTAGAGGCGCCATGTCATTGATTGTGCGGCCCTTCCTGCTGGAGGTTAGAGTCCTTCCATGTGTGTGTGTGTGTGTGTGTGTGTGTGTGTGTGTGTGTGTGGTGTTCTTAGCATAAGTTACTTTAACCCTTTAACTGCTCTGGACGTGTTAACGCTTGTACCTGTCCCTGTGTGCTCTGAATGTGTTAACGCGCGTGCCTTTGTACCTGTTCCTGTGTGATCTGAATGTGTTTATGCGCGCCACCAGTCCTTCTGCGTGGTACTCTGAACGTGTACCAGACAGGTACAAAAGCGAGCCCATTAACACGTCCAGAGAGGTTAAAGGGTTAAGTAATGTGTAAATCTAGAGACCGATGACTCAGCAGTTTGGTCCCTTAGGAATTCACACACATTTGATTGAGATGTAAGAGATTTTCTTTTCTGGAAGATATCATCACGGATGATGAGACTTTGTGTTAACAGTATGAAACTACCACGAAACATCAAAATGTGAAATTCACATGAGGGTCAGCACATAAATGACATTTAAGCCAATGTGACAAGCGAATTGAATACTATCTGAAACACAGGACTTTTCTGACAATTTCATGTGCAGTTTTATGAATGTTCTGCATGTTATACGTAAGTGTGTGTGTGTGTGTGTGTGTGTGTGTGTGGGGGGGGGGTCGCTATGTAGAACACCAGAAGCATCAGAACCACAGTCTTAACATTTGTTTACTTTCTGAATGATAGAAAATCCAGGATGGAATAATGACAATATTATGAAAAGGATAGATTGCTAATCACCACATAGCGGAGATTCTGTGTAGCAGAGAGACACAACAAAGACTGTTAACAAGTAAGCTTTCGGCCAAAAGGCTTTTTTTCAGAATTAGACAAAATATACACATACACATATTCTCAGAAACACAACTCACACACAGATGACCGCTGTCTCTCGCTGCTGAGACCAGACTGCGGGCAGCTGCACATGATGGGAGAAGCAATCTGGGTGGCCCAGGTACTGCCAGGTAAGGAAGAAGCTGGGGTTGGGAGGGGGAGGGATAATAGGGTATGGGTGGGGACCAGTAAAGTGCTGCTTGTGGAAACATACAGGGACAAGGTGAAGAGAGGATAGGGCAGTTGCTTTTTATTGTTCCAATCTAGAAACTTTTTAGGGACTGATGTAGCAGGTCCTTCTGTAACTGGATGGGGAGGTCAGTTCAGAAATGAGAGGAAGGCAATGACATTCCTCATCTCTAACTAGACCATTCCTAGTTAAATGCTGTAGCATTCAAACCATCCTTTCGATTGATTAGAGCTTTATCTTTTTTTATGGCATTGAGGAACTGTTTCTATATACTATTTATACATATATATTATTTTCATATTGCATTGATAACTTTATAAAGATATGTCGATAGTCAGTGTTTGCAGTTTCTCTTTCTCCACACTCGCTCTGCTATTTTGTCCCGTTTACTAGTTGTACTCATTGTTTATATAGTTGGTGGTTATATATGTACTTTGTCACTTACTGGTCATTCATATCAGACCTGCTGTGAAATTTTTATGGTCATTTTCAGTCACAAAAGTCATAATTCGTAACAGACGTAGTCAAAAACATTTAACGTGCTTTGTCTGTACTTATCTTTGCAAGGGCTCCTTCAAAATGCAACTGAAAAGCTAACCTTAAAATTTGTAGAAATTACCTGCCCATCATTGTAATACAAGAAGTAATGGGTTGGTGAATAAATTTGACTTGTCACCACGAGTAAAAAGAGATAAAGCTTAAATGCCTGAAGTGGAATAAATAGTTGAAGTTTTAAACTGAATAGGAATGTTAGCTGCAGCTAAAGGAAGAGGTGGAAACAGAGTATATAGCCGCTTCAGTGAGATGGTATTATGCAGTCATTGTCAGTATTAAAGGGAATCATGAAGTTTACCTCCCATTTTTACTGCTTTACACAAATGTCTTTCTAATGCCTTCATCTGTTTGAAGGTAAATAAAAAAAACTCTTATGGTTTGTAACTAAGTCCTAACTCCTTGATCACTCTGTCATCCTGATGCTTCATATGATCACCTTTGCCTTATTCGAACTTGACTCACCCTCTTGGTGGCTTTCTTGTTGATGTGGACCTACTATGCAGTGGTGACTTCGTTTACATCTGCAGGAGATAGATGACTCTAAGAGATCTCAGTGACAGTTTTGGGTGGACAGCTCTCAGACAATTCCAAAAGTGAAGGAACTGAACTAACGATATCAGCTGCATCAGGACTTTGTGCGGAATCAGCAGCGAAGAGTGAAAGTGTGTGCTGGACTGGGATGTGAACCTGGGATCACCTGCTTATTAGGCAGCTGAGCTACCCACTGCAGTGCGCAGGAACTGTTTATTGCAAACATGCAGACTATCTCTGCACGCTCTGTGGCTGACTCGTGCTCCCACTGAGCACCACCTATCTGCATTCACCGTCCATGAGAGTTGGCCAGGGAGTGTGCTGAGATAATCCGAGCTTTTGCTATAAACACTGGGTATGGGAAGTGCAGAGGTTGATGCAACTGTCTAGTAAGCTGGAGATCCCGTGTTAAAGTTCCAGCCCAGCACACAGTTTCACTCATCACTGCTGATTCCGCACAAAGTCCTGATGCAGCTGATATCATTAGTTCTTTCCTTTCCTTTCCTTTCCTTTCCTTTCCTTTCCTCTTTCCTTTCCTTTCCTTTCACCTTTCCCCTCTCCCCTCCCCATATACATAAATTGTATAATAGCTGCAGTCCTGTGTAATACACATTTGTATAATTTCAGCTTACATAAGTATATTGAGAGACAGTTCTAATAACTGTTCATTTATTTTCTTTGTTGACTATCAACTGTTTTTAATATTGTGGGAGGCGCTATATCGTTTTGCAGATTTTTTTATGGGAAGTATTTAGTGTACAAAATATTAAACCATGTAAAAAACTAAATTCGTAGCAGCATTAGACAATAAAACCCTTGGCAAAGAACAGAGACTATCCCAATGACAAATGCTGAGTTCATTATTACATTAATTTCCTCTCATTATTTTGCTTGGAATGTTTCTTCTGTGGTTAAATGTATTTTGATTTGTTTGTTGCGTTCATGTACCATCTTAAATCGTGAAAATGTGTGCTGAATTACATTTCCATAATTTCTTCGTTGTTCATTTAGTTTCCATTTCCTGAACTGGAAATTATAACAATTATTTATTACAAATTACACTGCAGCTGCTGTTTGCAATTTTAAGACACCACTCTCTCCGAGGGACTCACATTCAACCTGTTCGGTCACATTATGCATTATCTTTAGTTGACGAGACAACTGTCACTGCACGATGCATCTTCTAGCGGTAAGCATTAACATTGGTAGACTCCAGATGATCTGGATCAGGAGCAAAGTTTTGCTGTTCTGTTGAGTGGTAACGTGAATGCCTGTGGTGTAGAGGAATATATATGATGTGGGTTGTATTTTTTTTCCTTGAACATCTGCCTGTGTTACCAGACAGTTTTGTTTCAGCTATCCATATTGTTTTGTTCTAGCTTTCCATACTGGAACAACTTATATTAATCTCTACCTCCGTAAGTTTTGTATATCTAGCGATTAATAATTTTGTTATCTTTTATCTGTCATTTGTATTGTCTTTATTGTAGGGTGCTCTTTTAATTGTGTACTGAACGTGACAGTAAAGGTAGCAAAATAATGGTCTTTGTGTGTTATTGTTGGAAACAATTACAGTTCATGCAAGCTGCTTATCAAAAAGATGCAATTATTTTACATTTATGCATTTTGCTGAATCTTATCTTTAAGAATATTCACTGCATGTTCATTCTTTTAGTTGGCTTTTATTAGGAAGTAGTTAATGTACTTAAAAAGTCACAATAAATTATATTAATTGCAAGAAACAATATAAAAAGGAAGAATGGTTATATAGGACATAATCATTTTTGTAATTACTGTAACTTCATTGTTCTGTTTGAACATACTTTGAGAATATATTGTGATTAACAATGTTTCCAGTTTTTTCATGTCGGGTCATAAGCTCAAAGATGGAAAAATTAATATTGAAAAATAGTGTGTGTGTGTGTGTGTGTGTGTGTGTGTGTGTGTGTAATAAGTTTGCAGCAGTTTCCGATCAAGTTACATTGCCTAAATTCATGGTTTTACAGATTTTTTTCCTGTTGCATGTTCCAGTGCATGTTCAATATTACAGAGACTCCGCCACTCGGTTTGAGGTGTCATGTCATGGATTACGTGGCCCCTCCTGCAGGAGGATTGAGTCCTCCCTCGGGTATGGGTGTGTGTGGTGTTCTTAGCATAAGTTAGTTTAAGTAGTGTGTAAGTTTAGGGACTGATGACCTCAGCAGTTTGGTCCCTTAGGAATTCTCACACATTTGAACATTTTGAACAGAGAATCCAATATACTCTTCTTGTCAAATGGCTCTAAGCACTATGGGACTTAACGTCTGAGGTCATCAATCCCCTAGACTTAGAACTGCTTAAACTTAACCAACCTAAGGACATTACAAACATCGATGCCTGAGGCAAGATTCGAACCTGCGACCGTAGCAGCAGCACGGTTCCAGACTGAAGCACCTAGAATCGCTCGACCACAGCAGCCAGCTCTTCTTGTCACTTTTTTTATGTTCTACCCAGGATTTACTGAAGTCTAAAGGCACAAGCATTGGAACAAGGAATGTTAGAATGTTGTGGAACATTAACCCACAACTTGTTTTTCATTTTTAGGTGTAAGTACTTAGTAGTTGATCAAGGGTGTCAACAGACAATTTACTCCTATAGTAGTCATAGGACATTGGTACCCTTTTTAGAATTTCGTACATCAATCAGTAAAAGTGGAACAGTTGCAGGATCACTTTGTCTGTCTGCCCATGTGCTAAGAACCGTTTTTCACATAAACAGATAGACATATCAACTTGAAATTTGTGTTGCATAATGAGGTCTATGGTCCCTTGGCAGTGAAAAAAATTAAGCTTCTACGTCCTTGCAATCAAAAGACACTTTTATTTACATGATGTATTTTGATACCTTGCCAGTATTAATATCATTAGTAGGCAAAAATTGTTGAAATTCTTGATTCCTGAGATAGATGAAATGTCTGTATACATAATTAAGTTTGTTCGGACCTCCTCGGATCACGAATCCTACTTGCATTCTTTACTTGAAGATTTTGCCATTGCAATGCAATGTAATGTACTTAAAAATAGAATCTTTTTTATGTAGTTGAACACAGTATGATTTTCTTTCCTTTCTGTGGTGTTTATCCCGTAGAGTCTGGGATGATCTCTAGAGAAACATCAAATGTTTACAGTAATTATTAGTGAATCAATTCATTTGTGGAAGAGAATGAAGACATAGAACTAAATGGAACTACGTAAGCTGATTTTCTATAAAAAGTATTTGCAAACCTCTTCACTGATTTCTAGATCTAATGTAACATCAGATCCCTTTGGTATGTAGCTACATACATACTTTATTCTGAAGAGACAGTTCTCCTCTTGGACTGTTGATGTTGGTTTTCTGGTTTTTGGTGAGAGTTATAAGTAGGGTAATCTAAATTGTGCTGTACAGATGACTTAGGATATACACCATAGTGGGTGAAAGCTCTTTTTTTTTTTTTTTTTTTAAAGCGTACCATTATTAAAGAACTACTAAAGTGTTTTTAAAGGTACGTCTAAGGAGGTTGATATTTGATTTCTCAGTTACAATAAGAAAAATACATGTTTCACTGTTTTTGGAACTTGAACCCCTAAAGGGGTGAAATAGGGATGAAAGTTTTTATGGAAATATTTCATTGTGCAAGCGTTTTTGAAGCTAAATCTATGAAAATTTGTATTTGACTTCAGTGTTAGAAATAAAATGTATGCATGTCATTGTTTTTGGAAATTCAAAAAAATGGTTCAAATGGCTCTGAGCACTATGGGACTCAACTGCTGAGGTCATTAGTCCCCTAGAACTTAGAACTAGTTAAACCTAACTAACCTAAGGACATCACAAACATCCATGCCCGAGACAGGATTCGAACCTGCGACCGTAGCGGTCTTGCGGTTCCAGACTGCAGCGTCTTTAACCGCACGGCCACTTCGGCCGGCTTGGAAATTCAATCTCTAAGGGGGTGAAACAGGGTTTGAAATCTTTAATGAAAATATTTCATTGCAAAAGCATTTTTAAACCTAAATCTTTGAAAATTGGTGTTTGGCTTCTTGACTAGAGATGAAAAAATATCTTTTACTGTTTTTGGAAATTCAATCTCTATGGGAATGAAGTAGTGTGAGACTAATACATTGTCACTCAGCCTAAACTGCTAAGGATGGAAACATGAAGTTTTGAGAGGGTGTGGATCTTACACTGTAGGCATCGTTTAAGAAGGGATTGTCCGAAATTCCATTCCTAAGGGGTTGAAATAAGGGATGAAAGGCTTTTTGAAACCATGTCGCTATTAAGGGAATTTTGAAGCTAGAACTGTGAAAACTGGTATTTGGTTTCCTAGTCAGGAAGTAGAAAATACATGTCAGCATTTTTGGAGGTTCAACCACTAAGGGGTTAAAATAGTGGGTGAAAGATTAAGTGATTTTGAAAGTCTTCATCCGTGACAATTGGTATTTCAGTTGATATATAGAAATATTTGTTAGGGGATGAAAGTTGCCATGGAAATATCTCCACAAGAACGTAAAAGGTATGATAAGCAAAAACTTTAGACTCCAGTTACCAGAATCTTTTTGGCCAGAAGTACGTTCGGAAAAGACCATGCATATATGACCATGATTACAGTGAAAAGCTTAAAAGGTGTTGCCGTTTGTGAACAACATGAAAATTCGATGAAATAAAAAAAAACAACTAAATCTCTGCAGGCCATACAGTCTATGCAAGCGAACAGTGGGCGCTAAGCTAGTCATGCTACATATAGTCGGATACAACATTCTTTACATAGATAATATGCCCTTCTCTCAGGTTTTCTCAGTGCTTCCAGCTGTTCTTCAGAGTTGTTGTTTTCATTTTATGCACAATATTTCGACAACCGACCCATCCGTCTTCTTCAGATGCTGTGAATTTTGTCATTAAGTGTACTTACTGTCTGGACTCCAACCAGACTGGGTACACATTGTTAGTGTCTCCTTCTTCTAACCACTCTTTACTTTGAGACATTGTTAATCCTATAATACAAATAAAAAAATTAATCATCTGATTGTATGTCTTTAAATTAAAGTTCTTTTCACACTCGCCATTTGTTTATTCCTGTATTATTTATTCCCATATTATTTATTCCTTTGCCATTGTAACCAGAAAACGGTGTTACTTTAGTGGTCATATATTCAGCTGTTTCTTCCTCGTATCAGTGTGACATACTGAAAATAGAATGTACATACAACTTGTATTCTGCACTGTGGTGAATAAATACCTCAAGGATGACAACAATTACAAACATTTCTGGGCAGTTCACAAACTCAACTGAATGGCCTGTTAACAAATCTGTAGTGAAATATCAGGGAACTGGCAAATGACATTTTTGCATGTAGCAGGAAAATAATAGATTTGTGGACATGAGTTCTTGTGCTGAACGTAAGTGTCTTAGTCCCTGCTACGAGTACTCAAGGTTTGTAAAGGGAATTTAGTTACACTTAGTATAGCTAACTCTGTTCTGGATCTACGATTGTCTAACTTTAGTTTTAAAATAAAAAAAGACTCTTAATTTGATTGTAACTGACTACATAAACCACATACAAAAGAGAAACACAAGTTACAATTCCGCATAGCATGTGGTCGTAATGTTGAGTGTGTCACTATGTAGCTTGTTGCGGCTACACATCAAAACATGTCACATAGTTGCTTGGCAGTGAAAAGAGAGATGGCTCTGCTTCCAGTGCTAAAAACAGTTTCAATATTTTAACTCCATTTCACATGCAGCAAAAAAGAAAGTAAAATGTACCAAATGTAAACTGGCCAATGACTACAGTTTGCACTGTAAACTTTTCAGTATATGCACAGTACTTAATTTCAAAATATCAAAATAACTATAAACAATATTTTAAAGAGAGCCAATTCATCATAAGTCTGCAATATCGAACTATAAGGTGTGAAAGAAACAAAAAATTTTTATTGAGTAGTTTCCTCAGAAACTGGATGAGAGAGATTGCACAGTGGAGAACGTTCATAAATCCCAAACCAGTGGTTCTTAAATTTTTATGTGAATAGTTTGCCTTCTTTACATAAAACATAGATTAACTAAAGCTAGAACACACGCCATGTGGCTAGGGCCTCCAGTCGGGTAGACCATTCGGCTGGTGCAAGTGTTTCGAGTTGACGCCACTTCGGCGACTTCATGTCTATGGGGATGATGATGATGATGATGATGATGATGATGATGATAAGGACAACACAACACCCTGTCCCTGAACGGAGTAAATCTTCGAAGAATTTGAGCACGCCATGCCACCTGTCACTTCACTTGTCAAAAGGTTCTGCCTACGGGACAGAATCTGTATGTGCCATCTTTCTGGGAATTGTTTGTTACCGTGTTTTAACAGTTTGTGAGCTACATCCTCTGAGGTGGAATGTTGGTACCAACCCAGCATTTTACTAAACAAACTTGGAAAATTACCTTAAAACCTCACTCAGGCTGGCTGGTGTACCAGCCGACAGCTGTTAATCCGCTGCATAGGTTTGATTAGGGTCTGGTTCACCTTTCTGTCTTGTAGACAAGCGCACTACTTGTTACACTATATGAGCGGGCTTGAACATAGTAAGTCATTAGTGAGGTAAAACGACTGACTGAAATTCTCTGCTGCATGTTCTCTTTCTATGTTCTAGCTATTATTACTATATCATTCCCAGCCTTGTCAGTTCCATTTTAAAAATCATTTATTCTGGTTCATAATCATTATTAAAAAAAAAGGGTTGCTCAATATGTTTTGACAGCTTAACTCCGTTCTCATACCTCGATTTTTTTTTTTTTTTTTTTCATTGCGCTGTTTCAAATATATAAATTTGCAATTTAATGCAAATGAAATACGTTTGGTGATTTACTTGGAATATACTGTGTTAAGGGACATACACCTCAGTTGTTCATAAACAATCACTTTGGGAAGTATTTCTACAAATGTTTCCTAAATAGTGTGAACTGCAGCAAGTTGGTCAGGATGTTGCACCTCTTCTCTAATAGATTTCTCATTGTACATGTAGGCAGTGTATTATTAAGTCAATTTCCATATCACACAGGTGTTGTTGACTCTCTGCAGGATTGGTGAACATGTACAAGAAACAGCAGATGTAGATATGCTTGAAAAATAACATTATCAATGTACACTGTCGAATCGCATTAATGTGACCACATGCCTAAAGCCTGAATAATCACCTTTCACACTGCAGACAGCCATGAGAAATGCAGGGAGTGTGTCGGTGAGGTTAAGGAAGATACCAGTGTAGGTTAAAGAAGATACCGACATGGATGTGGAACCATGCCGAATCTAGTACCGTGGCCAGCTGTGATAGATTTCTCAGTTGAGGATCCACGATTCGAACAGCTCGATTGAGGTGATCCCACAGATTCCTGATTGGGTTTAAATCCAAGCAGTTTGATGGCCAGGAGAGTGGAGTAAACTCATCCTGGTGCTCTTCGAACCATTCAAATACATTGCGAACTGTGTGACAGGTTGCACTGTCTTGCTGGTGGATGCCACCGTGCCGAAGAAAAAGAAATTGCATATAGTGGCTGACATGGTTTCCAAGGATAGATGTATACTTGTGTTGATCCATTGTGCCTTCCAGAATGATAAGATCACCCAGGGAATACTTCAAGAACGTTCTCTGGACCATAACATTCCCTCCTCTGACCTGGACTGCTTCAACAATTGTTGCAGGCTATTTGCTTTCACATGTTTTATGCCATACACGCATAAAATGTGATTCATCTGAAAAGACCACCTGTCATCACTCAGTAGACACAAGTTACGGTATTGGTTTGCAAATTCCAGCATTCACCATGGGTGAACAGCAGTCAGCATGGGTGCACGAACCAGGTGCCTGCTGTGTAGACCCGTGCATACCAGCGTGCGCTGAATGGTCATTGAGGAGACACTGTTGATAGCCCCTTGGTTCGTCTGAGCAGTCAGTTGCTCAACAGTTGCACGTCCATTCGCCTGTACACATCTCCAGAGCCGTTGTTCATCTCAGTCGTGTATGGTCCATGGTGCATCACATTTGCCTCAGTGCCAGTTTTGGTCTGTGCCATTTTGCCATGCACAGTATACTTTAACCATGGTGGCATACTAACAGTTTTCAAAGTTTTCCATTTTGGAAATGCTTCCACCTTTGGTCTGAAACCCAATGATCATGCCCTTTTAGACATCAGATAAATCACTCTATTTCCACATTACGACAATGACTGCAATGTTTTCTCGTCCCTGTGGCCCACTTTATATACCCTCCACTGCTAGTGCTGCCTCCTGCCGTCTTTGGATGGTGATTGCATGTTGACGTCAAAAACGCAGGCAGTGATTATAGTAATTTGACTGGATCATGTTTATCCAGTATCAGCTACAAATCCACTTATCTTAAATGTTTGTCATCTCAGTAATTTATTTTTCAGTTGATTTCTAAAATATTTATCAGGTACTATTGAGGCTTGTGATTCCAGATGTGGCCTTGATGATATTTTCTACAGAAAGATTGGTGTATTCCTGAAGTAAATATAACTACCACCCTACAGCTTGATTTCTCAAAGGAATAGTTCATACAGTTATTTGTAGGTGAATAGGCAGGGCAGGTGGTGGAGCGATATGTGATAGCAGCTGGTCAGTATACCATGTTATCTGCTGCATCTGTTTGTAGTGTACACTACAGGAAGTGCAGTTCACATTTAGCACTTATTGTCCCATTAATTTAGGTATGGTGAATGTTTTTAACCATTGTAGTGTTTATTGTGAATAGTGCAGAGTGGAGACAACAGTTAAGGGTCTGCAAGTGATAAGAGTAGTTATCCTAGCATATTATTTTTCCTAGGGGAAGTAACAGGGCCCCAATGTATTGGCTTATGAAAGTTTGAGGGCTAGCCCTGACAGTCCGTTTTTTTTTTTTTTTAAAGTCCTTGCCAGGGTTGCAAAAAATATCTGGGGTCTGAGAAGTATATACTCATATACTTCTGTATTGAGAAAGGGGTCTTCAGTACAGAAGCATTTACTGTTGCTTCCTCATCAGCGATACTTGCTGGTCTGTGCCTTACTGTGAGACATCACAAACTAAGTAATAACACTTGAGCAGTTTAAGGACATTGCTGATAGTGAAATTTCAAATGGGCAACATCGCAGAATAATTCAGTCATTGGTGCTGCTTTCATTGTTATATGAAAAGCAACTTTTGACAAAATAAAAGTGTTACATGGCTCTAATCAACAAACACACTCAAATAATAAAAAGAAATCGTCTTGTTGTGTATTACCATTTGGAACAAAACAAAAAATGTGTTTTTGAGTTTGAATTGTAGACAAACTCAATGTTTTGTGTACAAGTATAAAATGGATAATAACAAAGACGTATTGGTATTGGGTTGTTTAGACCCAAACAGGACTACATGCTCAAGAATTTTACAGTTGCTGGGATATGGGAACACATCATTTCATTTATAACAAGAACTTGATTACAGAATTTTTGGGCACCATAGTAGCTCTCATCAGAAGAAATTAAATTTTAGGTCGGTGGGGAGTTTATGTAGTAAACCAGAAAAAGAAAGCAGTTGTTAATAATGAGATACATGTAAACTAGGGAGAGTTGTGATAATGTGATAGACATTTATTAAAAGACTAGAAAAAGAAGCAAAGGTGCTTCATATTGTCTTTATGCAGAGAAGATGGGAAATATAATGGAAAAAGTAAGCAGAAGAGAATGGAAGGGTCATAAACACTGCACCTAAGACAAGATAAGCATGTTCTTATCAGTTGTAAACATTGAAGCACTTAAACAAAGCCTGAAAGAAATAGTGAAGGCAGAAGTATCCAGTTGCTTTTTGTTTTGACATATATCACAATCTTCACACATTTGCAAATTCTGTAGGACAAAAAGTGCAACCTTTTGGCAGCTGAAGTGATGCTACTGCTCAAAGTGGCTAGCCTGTAGTAACAGAAGAATGGCATGATACAAATGGAGAACTTGTTATTTTTAATGCAGTTACTTCCATATTTCCTAGTCACTAAAAGTTGTTGTGAATTTTCCAGTACGAATAGGAAAATGTGATTAAACTAAATAACCCAACTCCTGTTAATGTCAGTCTATAATAATAAAATGTTAGCGCATTGTAATCCATATGGTTCACAGTGACAGAGCTGTAATCATATTGTTGAAAATTGTTTAAGACAAGAAATGAATCGTAACCAGAAGAAGAAATGATTATGATTATATCCACATGCTTAGTGCATACTTTCTGATTCTTTGCACTGATTATAGTTCACTTCAAGAGTTTTTTTTAGCAGCTTTCTGACTCATTTTAATAGTTCAAAATTAGACAAGATTTCTACATTTGGACAGTAGGTGCTACTTCTTATATAAGCTTTTTTTGCTGTGTCCTTGTTGTGCACCTAATGTGCTTATCTTTCCTGCTTCTCAAATGTATATCTCTCTTCAAGAATGTAACACTTAGTCTCCAGCATGTACACCTATGAAGCTTTCTTATTATTTATGTGCTTTATATACAGCTACAACTACAGCTTATCACACGTTCCATTACATTTACACAAAACCCAATTCCTGTTCACTTTCAGGCACCACTGCTTCATCATCAATTAACAGTATTGTGCTAACTTTCTGGCCTTGCCAAACAATAACAGTCTTTTACTTCCCCCATTCCCTATTCAAAGTACGAAACACACTATTGTTTACAATGAACATTAGTGCGTTATGCCTTTCATGGATTGGTTTTGAATTCTTATATAAATCTGTGAGTGCATACTATTAAAAATTGCTTGAAGAAAGAGTATGAATTAGTTATCCATCTCTCTCTGTTATCAAACCTTTACTGCCTAATAAAGGAAAACGTTTTATTTCATCCTACATTGTAAAACACCTTTTGGTATTTGCAAAAAATAATATACATTTCCTTAGTTTTCCTGTATAACTTAACACCATGGTGAAACACTTTCTGGAGTGCCCTCCCTCATGTCTCTATTGTGACTGAAATTTGTTACTCATTCTACAGTGTTACTGTCACACTCCTAACTGAGATCCATTAAGAGCTCCCATTGCCAGATGTGATGCTTTTGCAGAAATTGCCATGGTGTTCCATTTTGTAACCTCAAATAAAACCTGTTCATCATTCTGTCTTTCAACTTGAGGGAGACCAGACACAACAGATACATAAATGTTGTGAAAAAATATATGCCCCAAATGCAAATTACAGTAAGTGTTAAAGTGACACCCTATGAGGGTTACAAATTTAAGTAGCACTGCAACCATAAACTGACTTTTTTCAACCACTGTGCTGTGTCGTATAGACACACACACGGATACTCTTTGCCTTTACAAATGTCTGCTTGTGTCTGTGTATGTGCGGTTGGATATGGGTGTGTGTGCGTGAGTGTATACCTGTCCTTTTTTCCCCATAAGGCAAGTCTTTCCGCTCCCGGGATTGGAATCGCTCCTTACCCTCTCCCTTAAAACACACATCCTTTCGTCTTTCCCTCTCCTTCCCTCTTTCCTGATGAAGCAACCGCTGGTTGCGAAAGCTTGAATTTTGTGTGTGTATGTTATTCTTTAATACTCAAAAGAAACTTGACCATCTATCGACATTCCTTTTTACAAAATTAACTTACCTCAGTGCAATTATTAAAAGAAAACCTTGTAATCCACAGTATGAAATGGACAGAGAAAGGATATTGGGTGGAAATAAACAACTACAGTAACTGACAGAGGAAACAAAGTTAATTTCTCTTTCTAATAACAACTGAAGTATTTTATGGTTTTTCTCATGTTTTGTAATGGTTCATGATTACCATACTTGAGAATGAAATACAGCCTTAATCTTACAAAGTACTTAAGTCAGTAACTTTGTTTCCTCACAGCAGACCCTGCAACATCCATTAACTTCTATACAGTCGTAATGCCACGCTGATGCTCTTTGAGTGTACCTCTCAAAGTTACTAGCTAATGTAATTTTACATTTTACCTAAAAATTGAACCGCTCTTCACTGATCATGATAAAACTACGAAAAGTAGTATCATCTTGCAGTTTCTGAAATGGTTCCACAGTTTATTATGGTTATCTGACACTGTGCTATCATTGGTTAAAAAGACAGAACATGTTTCACATTTATGAAATGACAATATTTTTCTCACAATATAGACACAAACATCTCACAGACTGTTTTCTTCTCCCAGGTCTACCAGTTTGGTTTCAAAAGGAAGTACTGGGATGTCGGGTTTCACATAAGTGCAGTATGAGGGAGATGTAATACTTTGTAGAGTCTTAACTTCTAAAATTGCCTTCCCTCAGTCTACTCTTCCACAATTTCTATTGGCTGAGGGACATACAGCATTGTTGAACAGAGCAGTGAATTGCTTTGGAGGAGGATTGCTTCAGAAAAAATATTCTCTAATCCATCTTGGTTTACCTTCTTCATTAATAGATATTTGTCACATCCTAGTATGACCTCGTTTACCATCTACTGCATTGAAGACGCATTCATTTATCAGTCTTTTTTTACATTTGATCTTTACCTAAATTAGAAATCTTCAGGGTTCAGTCAAAGGTTTCATTCTCAATAAAACTATCAAATACTCAGAATGACTTGTGATACCATTTTCCAGTGTTACAGGTCCTCTGAAACTACAACAGTCAAAAATAAAAAATGTCAGAGTTCTCTATCTCTCACCCTCCCCTCCCTCCCTCCCCCTCCCCCTCCCTCACTGTTACATATCTTGTTTGATGTGATGGTCCCATGTGACATCCACAGTAAAAAATCTGTAATAAAATTAGTTGGATTGTTTTTGGTCTAAACATTTCTGGGGAAATTTGTTTCCACAGTTATTTTTGGACTAATCTTCATTGTCTTTTATTGTGACAGATATTTTGCATGTTTCATTGGAAGTTATTAAGTGCTTATTCAGTACACATATTCTGCATTTTATCAGCATTTCAGTCAATTGTTGTAGTTTTGGTATGTGGTTCATGCGAGCACTTGGTATTGTCCATATTTGAAATTAATTGCTTATTCTGAACTGCAGAAAATGGGGAAGTAGATCCCCGTAAAATTTCATCAACTTTTCATGAATTTCTGTGTGTAATCTATAATAAAACTTCCAGAATAAAGAATTTTAAGGTGGTGAGGGTTTTTAGTTTATCCGTGTAACACACAGCTTTAAAAAGCTTCATAAACAAAACTATCCCAGAAACAAAGTTCCTCTGTAAACATTGGTTGGAACGTTTTGACAGTTGTTAAATTCCTTGGCGATAGAAATCGAGCCCTTGGTCATGGAACCCTTTAAGAACTGCTGAGTGAATATGTCCCTCATTGAAAAACCTGTGATTTCTGCAAATCAGTTCCTAGATTGCCTGGACATTGTTGCCTGTGTTAGATTTCCATGGCCTTCTTTCCTGTTCAGCATCTCCCACTTCTGTGCAACCTTGGCCAAATTATTGGCACTATTTCACTGCAGGTGCATGTGACAGTGCATTTGGTCCATGGACTGCCAGACTTTCATGATGAATCTGTGTGCAATTTAGACAATTTGCTGACAAGTAGTGTTCTGTTTTGCGTACTTAAGCTTTGGAGTATGTTTCTAGTTGCTGCACAGTTTCACTCCCATACTGTAATGCACTTGTTATCTGTACTGTGCAGAACTGTCTCTGCAGGAAACCAAGAATATGCTTCCACTTTTCACAATGCACCACTCTTTTTGTGCAATGATCTCAGTTTGGGACATGTGTGTAACTTACTTTTGAAGTCCCCTTTGATGAGGCCCTTTGCAATGATGATTTGATTTTGTTTAGTCACTACTGAATTATGTTGTGATTCAGTGTAGAGGAGCTGCACAGCACCTAAATATTGGTCCTCCCAAGAGCTTTCGGCTAGTAATATATTTTCTTGCTTCTGAAATGTGGTGTAAAGTGCTGTTTGGAATCTCCAGCTTGCTACTACCATTTAATCCACTTTTATGCAGTTGGGGGAAGGTCATTGCATAAAATACTTTTGCAGCACAATGGCCTTAAATTACTGTCCTTAATACAGCGACTTCCAGTGGCCAAATTTAGTTAAGAGGTGTGGCTTTGATATGTCCACACATGACACTAAAACATGAATGCCCATAGATGTCCCAGTCGATGTCATACACTGAATAAAATTAGAAATATCTAGAATAGTTATGTTTCTTGCTTATGTGAAGAGCTTTTACATTGAATGCTACAGCCCCTATGATAATTATTGCCACATTACTCATGAAAATATCATTATTTGGACAAAATTTACATGCCAAAACAATTACAAATTTCGGATGTTTAGTTCAGATTTCAAAATTTTTCTGTTGACTGACATTGTTTGTGTTATGATGTCCATACCATGGAAAATAAGTTTCTGTTAGTGGCTGCACTTTGTTTACTTCATATATCCTTTATTTTTCCTCCTTTTTTGTCTTCCCCTTTTAGTATAGTAATTCAGTGGATAAGTGGGGACTTCAAATCCAAAAGTCTGGGATTCAATCTCCATTCAGTCCTAGAACTTTTTTCTGTCACCCATCACCTCTGTCGATGACTTATCAACGTGAAAAATACAGAGTTGTCCCATAGTTTGAAATCCACATTAAATTTTAGATCTCCTGAAGACAGATTTGGTCAGTCAGTTCAAAAGTGATGTGAAGGCAGACCACGTTAAGTAACAACTTTCAATGCATTTGTAGTTAGTGTTTCACTGTGATATGTTGTGGAATATGGGAGTTTCATTGCAGCAATAAATAGGCAGGCCACTATATTACTTCGTAATGTCAAGACATATTGGATTTTTATACTTGCCTCACTTTTTGCAATTGTGCAGTTAACCATGTGTGTTACAACCACGTGTATTGCACAGACAACCAGAACGGCTGCATTTGTCACAGTTGTCCTCTTTCCTTATAAATCTTTATTTTGTCTCGTTCTAAGAAATTGTTATAATAGAATTTCATGGTACCTCTGTCATTATTGTTGCAGGTGCTGTGGAATATTAGTTCAAGCATGCATTGTTATGAGACAAGATTTGGTGGGAAGTGTGCAGCTGAGGTAACATTACCATCAGCAAATCAGAAAAATAACCACTGTGAAGAACCTCGTAGCTGCCAGCCCAAACAGTTGGCTTCTTGTGAACAACCAACGGGAGAAACAGGACACCATCTGAGGTCTCGAAGCCATTTCTGGCCCCAGGCTGGTTTGGTCGCAACAACTGCTGAGGAAAAGGCTCCAGATTCAAGCTCACATCCGCAACCGGCAAGAACAACTAGGGATGCTGAAGAGACAGTGTCCCATCTGGCCACAGGTACACCTGCTCGTAAAAGAAAGCGTTTGACTGCTGAAGAAAAGCTAATTGAGGATAATAAAGCGTACTACAAGTTGGAAATGAAAAACAACAAACTTCGGTCAAGTGGTTACTTTGTCACAAGCAGAAGTTCTTTTGAAATGGGTCACGCTTTTGTCAAGGAGGCTGAAGTGTCGCCAGTGAACATTAGTAAACAATATTCTGGTTTGGTTAATTGTAGTGGTGGTCATAAAAATAATTATGATCAGAAAAACTTTGAGCATAAAAACATTGAACAAAAAAATTCCAGTGAATGTGTTACTAAGGACAATCAGGGAGATGAATCAGAAAGGTGCAGGCTACGAAGTTGTCGAAAACCTGAGAGTGATTGCAGTAACAGTCTTGATAATATTGAGAATAGCATTAATCATAATGAGTCTGGTGTCATTGATAATGATCAAGGCAAGAGTAGTGCATGTGAAACTAAAAATAACAACCTGCATAAAAATAGCATTGATAACAAGAGTACCATCCGCAAGACTATAGATGGTGGGAAAGAAACAGATTCCCAGTGTTTCACTGTGAATGAGTGTAAGGAGACTGAAGAGAAGAATGACAGCTCTAACAAGCAAGCCAGCTGTGAGTCTGAGGAACAGCGGGAATCGAAGACCGAAAGTTCTGGGAGTGGTCCAAGCCGAACAAGGATTCGGCTTTCAGAACTTTCCCTGTTGAGCAATGAAGCAGAGAATTTCATGTTTGGCGAGCCAGTGAAAAAGGTTTCATCAAATGAATCTTCAGATGATGAATGTGTGGCACTTAAACTGAAAATTGTCAAGAAAAGTAACAATGGTGACACAAAAGCAAAGTGGAAAGCAAAACGAGCTGTTGGTCGCAAAAAGGGACGTCGTATATACAGAAAAGTACACAGAAAAGTGAAAGTAACAACCAGAAAATCAAAAAATGGTATTACTTCTCGTGGTAGGAAACGACGCTTGGCTAGTGTGCACCAGTTTGATGACAGTTCTTTGGGATCAGCAGATGCATGCAGTGTTGGAAGTACTTCGGATGCAAATACACTTTCTGGGAGACACCGAAAGAGACGTACACATGCTGAAGCATTCATACATGACAATTTAGATTATTACAAGTTTGAAATACCTGGATCTCGGTTACGTTTCCAAGGTAGTGTGCTGCCTCAGATGAATATCAGCGAGACTCAGGGGTCAGAAACAGACAGTAACTATAATAAAAAGTCAAGTGAAAATAGTCACACATGTGATTCAAATAAAGAAAATAGCTTAAATTCATCAGATAGTCAGTTGGTGCAATTTAATGTAAAATCTCTGGAAGCAATAAGGAAAGGATTAAATGATAAATTGAATGCTGAGAATGAGGTAAAGAATACCCCTGAGGCAATCGTTGAAACAGGTGTTAAGAAAGAGGAGTCTAGTGACAAAAAGAATGGCAATGAATTAGCTACAAAGGATCTGTCTCTTGATAGACTGCGATTTTCTTTTGAAGCTGCGCCGCAGGGAGAGCCGTGGTACCAAACATATCAGAGACAAGATACTGGAAATGAGATTTATCTCTCGTGTCCAATTGACACATCATTCTGGAAATCTTTTCTGCTTCCGTATGAAATGTCCCCAACTGAATTAGCAGCTGCTGCAGCAAGTAGTAACCTTCCTTCTTGCACCAGATCAATTGACACACCAGTTTCTTTTAGAAAGAAGAAGAAAAGATTTGCACATTTGCTAGATAAGAAACCTAGAAAGTCTCCGCGCTGTCATGCTTCTACATTGGCTATACTGTCAAGTCTTATGCATTTCAGAAAACGTAAAGAGCCAGACAAGTTCAAAGAGGATACACCACCAGTGAAAGATGATGGCCCATCATCATCTGATGATGTTGTTAATGAAGATGTGCAAAACAAAGATGAGCGATCAAATACTTCATTTTTGGGAGAAATGTCAACTGTTGAAGGTCCGTCGGAACTGAAGAAAGATTTTAGTGAGCTTGCTCTGAATATTGATGAAATGCTGGAATCTTTTCCAGAAAGCAGTGGAAGCTGTATCAGTGCTTCTCCAAGAAATACAAATGACAACAGTGAAGTGAAATTAAGAACACCTCGATCTAGTCGTGTCATTTGTAAGAAACAGAGCAAATCTCAGAGAGAAAAATTTTCTAAGAAATTAAATCAGCTGCCTTTAAGAGAGTCAGATCTAATTGATATTGATCATTCTGTGTTGGCCAGTTTAGCAACAATGTCAAAAGATACCATAGACTGCATTCCAAAGGCTGAAACTTGTAGTAGAGGTGGTCCAACAGTGGATGTAGTTTCATTACTCAGTAACATTACTGACTGCCACTGTCCAGGTCCCCCTGTAAGTAGCAAGGATTGCCTCAGGTGTGGTGTAGACATATTTTGTCCAGCCATGAGAGAGATGTCATGTAACAGTTCTGAATGTGGCGCCTCATCTACATGTGATACAATTGCGTATTCTGATGTTCCAGAAGGAAGACAGGGTATCCGTGGCAAGCGGAGAAAGAGGAAAAAGAATCGGACAGGGTGGCCTGTGGACAAACAAAAGTTTAGGAGGAAATTCTATTTGAGGTTTAAAAAGAGCAATGAAAATATCCCTGTGCAACATTCTGATAATGTTCACAAGCATGACGGGGAAGATTTGTGCAAGCCTACAGAATCTGAAGTTCCATTAGATGTCAGTATTAATGCAGGTTGTTCTGGTAGCTTAGGCATAGACACTGAAGTGCAAAAATATCCTGACAAAGCTGAAAAGATTGAAGTTCCAGAACGCTGGGAGAGGATAGAGGACGACGGTATGCATAGCACATGTACCCCACTGGGTAACTCAGTTTCAAAGGGTGATTTAGTTAGTTCTGCTTTGGTGTCCAGTGAATCCAGCCAATCTGATAAAAAAACTGATAAAGATCCTTCAGAAAATGTTCCTGTTACATATAATGTGAGGCATGAAAAACATAGCAGACTTCTACGAACTGGAAGTTTAGACTCCAGCACTTGTTCAGAGCTAAAACCGTGTGTAAAAGTCAAAAGAATTCCTAATCTTGCTGAATATCAGATAGTACCTACAATTAAAATTGGTATATCTAACAGGCGGCTACGCAGTGCCTCTTCCTCATCGTTAACATATACTCCTGTTACAAAAATGGATTTTGTAGATGACAGTATCAAAGATGATACTGTTAATAACAGAAGATCGTGCCGGAAAAAGAGATCAAAATTTTCAGATAGTTGGGACACTTGGTTGACTCCTAATCGTAGATGATTTGGGAAACACGTAATTTCCATTTTGTGTTCATATCTTATTAAATTGTATAAAAGCTGTGTGTTGGAGACTGTTGTAATTCAGAGCCTTTTGTGTTTTGGTTTTTAAATGTCTTGACTGTGCTGATATATTTATAAATTGTACATAAAGAAAATTTATTTGTACATACTTAATATACATGCAAATTAATTTGTTGTCTTTTATATAATTTTTTAGTTGTATTTTATTATGTGTGCTGCTGAGTTTTTTATCCATATGTGTCATGCAGATACTATATTTAAATTTTAATAGATACATATTTTAAGTGACTTCCATTGTTAATCAATTTCAGACACTGCATATTTCCAGATTGAAACAAAATTAAAAGCTGTATCAATCGTTGTGATAGATTGTGAAATATAGTATTGAGTCTTGATATAACTTCAGATATTAAATTAAGATTTCTACAAGAAATAGTGATTTTTATTTATTTATGCATTTTGTTTCAGGGGTGGGAAACGAAAAGATTATTTTCTTGGGGGATGGGTGGCTGATTTGCTTCATTATCCAGTAAACTGAAATGAAAACTGTAATTCTGCCCTTATTTCAAGCAGATGTATTTACCTTTGTGAAATCTGTTTCAAATGGTGTACAGCATTTACAGGGTAATGGTGTTTCCTTGGGAAGCCAGTCTGACAAAGTTGATTTTTAATACATGTGTATGGACGACAGGTAGACATGATTATTCTGTTTGGATACATGAATTACTGCATTTAATAGCTTATTTATTTCATATTTTAGTGTATAAAGTACAAAGCTCCATTTTTAGAGAGAGAGAGAGAGAGAGAGAGAGAGAGAAATGCCTTTAATTTTTGTTACCTTTAAACTATGTTTTTCACTAAATGAGAGATTTAATTCATGTGGGCGTCCCATTAAATATAGTTTGCGATACATTTTTACGTCTGTTTACCTCTGAACAGATTTGTTTATTTTAAGAAATAATTTTATACTGAAGTGTTCTTTAGTTTTCTGCAATTTCTTCCTTAAAAAACATAGTGTTTCTTATCAGTATGAAATATCGTTCCAAGACACTCAACTGCTTCTACTGTGTATTTCTCCAAGAAAACGTACTCCCAGATGGTAATGATTACTTACGTTTATAAAACTTTCTTTCTTGATGGATTCTTCTATTGCTTTGTGGTAGAACTGCTGTATATTTAATGGTGCAAAGCTTGTAAACTAAGATTGCTCTCCTATCAGAAAAAGAGCAATTTGCTTGCTTTCTGCCATTAAAATATTAAAGTTGACATCCTGATGCTTTAATTTTGAAATGTTCCATCTGTAGTATATTTTCAGACAGCTGTTGTGATATGTGAATATGTACTCAAAATTACTTTGTAAGTAAAGAAGATTAAGGTTTACTGTGCTTCAGTTTGGACGTTTGATCAAAGTATACAGTTGAGTGTGAAGGCCTCACTTTTCCTTTCTCCTGTGTACCGAGGCTTGTTCTCTTGCATCACAAATTATGCTTGTTACTGAAGCGTATTTGAGAGAAAACTCAAACCATGTGACATTTATTTGAGGTTAATTGTGATACTAAATATAGCTGTCAGTGGTAAGACTTTTCTGTGCTCTTTCAAAATGTTTGTACAAGTGGGAATTTTTCTTCACAAAATTAAAAATACATTTGACAATGCTGCTTGAGATGTAAGGATCTGTGTTATATTTTTTCAAACTTAAAGCTGACTATTTTTAGAGCCTTCCTTTAAAACTTTTTTAATGTTGTTGGGGAATTCACTATCTGCAGTCTTCTTTAGGATGTTCTCCACCAATCTTTGTCAGTTACGTGTAGTATTGTTAATAATGTGGCCATTTCATGCATTTACATTTTTCAGTGCCAAATCCAAACCTGTGTGGTTGGCATACCAGATGTTAAAAAAACTGCCATTGGATAGTGCAGCAGAAACATATTGCATAAAGGTGTATTATGTGATCATTTCTGAGCAGTTGCTACCCATGTTGAGAATGTGTCTATGTTCACTTCTTGTGTGAAGAATGCTTTAGAATAATAAAGTTTCCAAACAGTGCTGTTCAGATATTGTTAAAACTTCGCCTCTTCATCTTTGACTTTTTTATTCAGTTGACATTATTGTTTATCACCAAATAACAACTGCCCTGGACTGGTCTGCTGTAAATAGCGTGTGGTTATGCAAATGGAGACTTTAGTGGCTTCTTACTTAAACAGCACATACTCAAATTTCCAGCTGGATTAGAATGTAAAGTGTTGACATGTAAAGTGTTGACTGTATTATTGAAAGTCATTTCATGAATTGGTTAACTTTTAGCTGAGTGTAATCTTCATTGTGATAAGTTTGTTCGTAGTGTTTATTCTGAAGGTGAATAAGAATGTTGATGTTCCATAGTTGCAAGTTTCTGGCTGAGATTTTCCTGTTGTTTATTTTCAAAGCTTACCTGTGGGGATGCAGCATAAGGAAGAACTCCAGAACTTCTCGTATTTCAGGAATTGATTCACATATTTGCCGGCCGAAGTGGCCGCGCGGTTCTGGCTCTGCAGTCTGGAACCGCGAGACCGCTACGGTCGCAGGTTCGAATCCTGCCTCGGGCATGGATGTGTGTGATGTCCTTAGGTTAGTTAGGTTTAACTAGTTCTAAGTTCTAGGGGACTAATGACCTTAGCAGTTGAGTCCCATAGTGCTCAGAGCCATTTGAACCATTTGATTCACATATGTGCTGTCATTGTATCAATCCATTAAAACCTCTATGTATGAATAGTTCACATATTAAATTTTACATATTCTTCTTGTGACAATTGTAATATTGGTATCAGCTTTGTTTAGGCGTCAACCTATAAGAGTATTATGTGCAAATGAAAGAATGCAATGTGCTAACTGATTAGCTTTTTGTAAGATACTGACTAAAGGCACCTTGGTGGCTTTTGAATCTGTCAGCCAGTGAGTCTAAAAACACTAATATCTTGTTAAAGATTAGTATACTCAGTCTGTAAACTGAAGAGCGAGTGGCACTTGGTGTTGGGAATGTGCCCTATTCCAGAACAAAGCTAGAACTGCCATACAGGAACACTGAGAATCAGTTTCCTGTTGAGCAGTGCAGTGATTTATGCAGACTGTTGATGTGCATTTGTTACATTAGTTATTCTTATATTCAGTAGTGTATTCTATAGTGTTAACACATTCAGTAAAAAAGAAAAAAAGACCCATGTGCATTTGCATTGCCACTGATTTTAAGTGCTCACTATGAAACAGTCAATATAACCTTGCCACAAGTATTACATCCAGGCTGTTTAATATAGTAGTAGGGTAGAATATGGGGACTCGTCTGCTTGATCTTCAGTTGCAGACTGACTTATATAGTGTATTTTCAGTGTAAGCATAATCATTTCACATATGTTCTTCAGAAGTTCATGGCATAAGTTTTTCAAATGTGCTGATGAACCAGAACATTATGACCACTGACCTACTATCGATTCCAGCACGTCCAGTTGATAGCAGAGTCACCTAGAGAGGAATGACTACTAGTCAGACACACACATGGCTCTTGTAGTATCAGTGAGCACACTGTTCGTGTGTTGAATGGGGAAGTCGCATGATCTGAGTTTCACAGAGGGCAGATTTTGATGGCCCAGAGGCTTGGCACGAGCATTTTGGAAACTGTAAAACTTGCCAGGTGTTCAAGGAGTGCTGTAGTGAGTGTTTTCAACACATGGTGAAATCCAGGTGAAACCTCAGCCAGACGTCATGGGCTTTGGGTGGCCACCCCTCATTACAGATGTCGGACTTTGTAGGCTGGGCAGACTGGTAAAACAGTACAGCCAGTGAACAGTGGAGGAACTAACATCAAACTTAAATGCTGGACAGAGTGCAGGTGTGTCTAAACACACATTGCACCAAACACTCGTACATGGGTCCAGTGGAGCTGGTTCAAGGCACCATGGCGGCCAAGGAGTATCGTACACTTGTTGCAGACCATGTACACCCCTTTGTGGTGGTGATGTTTGCTATTGGTAATGGCATTTTTCAACAAAACAATGCATCATGTCACAAGGCTAGGAGTGTGAAAGAGTGGTTTGTGGAACATGGTGGCGAGTTCCAGTTGATGTGCTGGCCCCCCAGCTCGCCAGATCTGAACCCTTTCAAAGACATCTGGGATGTTATTGAATGTGGGGTCAGAGGTCATCACCCCACTGCCTGGAATTTATGGGAATTCGGCAACTTGTGTGTGCAGATGTGGTGGCAGCTCCCTCGAATGGCTTGCGAAGGCTTCTTTGCCTTCATGCCATGATACGTTGCCACTGTTATCAGTGCCAAAGGCGAACATACCGGCTGTTAGGTTGGTGTTCATAATGTTCTGGCTAATCGGTGTACGACGTCCTTTGCTGTTAATTCCGGAATCCCAGGTTTGTAACCTTCAGCATGTATGACCTCTTAAGGCTTAACTTTCAGGTCAGGATTTGCATTAAGTTCAGATATGTTGAAGAGAGAAATAGCTATCTATTCTTGAAACATTGTGACCACACACATCACTGGAGCTCAAGTGGGGCCCTGCAGCAGGTGCATTCAAAACCCCTGCCTGGTCTTCTTTGAAAATTAATGTATGGTATGCTTTGTGAAGAGGAATATAATCATGACAGTGCAGCAGAGGATGTGCAATTGCAAGCCGTTGTCATTATTTGAGCAATATTCTAGTATATAAAATGTTTTTGTAAACACCTGTAATTAATGATCCAAGACTGCATAAGAAATGAATTTTTTGTTGTCCCTGGAAGCCAGCAGATAGGCAACCTCCAATTTGCAAGCATACATGATTGCCTATCTAGCAGAGATGTTATGTTGAAGTTTTAACTCAGTAAGTCAAGTATTAAAGTTAGAAAGCGTGTAAATATCTCGAGTCAGCATATCTCACAGTGTGCAAATCAGCTAGACTATATTATGGAAAGGATAGCTCGCTCCTCAATGTAAAGATGACACATTGAGTTGCAGACGGGTGCAACAAAAAGACTGTTACACATTGAACTTTTGTCCAAAGCCTTCTTCTGAAAGGAAATCTCACACATGTTCATACAGGCAAGCACATATGACCACTACCTCTGGCCAGAATGCAACTGTGTTGATTTGCAAAGGAGAAATCCAGGGTGGGGAGGGGAAGAGATAGCAGGATACGGCTGGGGAGAGAGAAGGCAGCGCAGCCTGGAGCAGCTTGAAAGGGCTAGATGATAGCAGGACAAGCTGCGAGGTGCAGTGTCCAGTGGCAGTGAGGGAGGGGAAGTGGAAACAGGGAGAGATGCAAAGATGGGGGTAAAGACCGGTGAGTGCATTGGCAGAGAGCAGTGTACAGTGAGGGTGAGGGAATGTAAGTTGTGAGGTTGTTACAGACAGGGGGGACTGAAATTGTTGGGTGGAGGGTGTGAGGACAATAGATTGCTGTAGGTTGAATCCAAGATGATTTCAGAAGTGGACGATATCTTGTAAGGATAAATCCCACCTGCACAATTCAGGAAAACCTGGTGATGAAAGGGAGGATCCAGACTGCCTTTGTTGTGAAGCAGCCACTGAAATCAAGCATGAGCATTCATCCTGGTGGACAGCTAGTTGGTAGTCACACCAATATAAAAAGCTGTGCAATGATTGCAGCAGAGCTGGTATATGACATAGCTGCTTTCACAGGTGGCCTGGCCTCTGATGGGGAAGGAAAAGCCTGTGACAGGGCTGAAATAGAAAGTGCTGATTGGATGAATCGAACAAGTCTTTCGCCTGGGTCTTCCACAGGGATATAATCCTTGTGGCAAGGGGTGGGATTTGGTGTGACATAGGGATGGACACTCCCTATCCCAAGCCGCAAGGATCATATCCTTGTGTAATACCCATGTGCAAGACCTGCCCAGTCCACCCACCCAACACTTCCTATTCCATTCCTATCCCCCCAGGATGGATGGCCATTTCCTAACCGTGGCCAAGAGCAAAATTGCCCACCTCTGGCATGGCATACAAGTGAACGTAACACTCTTGATTTCAATGGCTGCTTCACAACGCAAGCCATCTGGATCCTCCTCCCACCATCAGCTTTTCTGCGCTGTGCAGATGAAAGTTCTCTTTAAAACACATTGTTCACTTCTGAAATCATCCCAGCCTCAGCATACGGTAACATACTGCCCCCATACTCGCCACCCAACAGTTTCTGTCCCTGGCCTATCACCGCCTCACAGTTCACACCATCTCACCCTCTTTGTGCACCACTCTCTGCCAGTGCACTCATTAGTCGTTTCCCCATCTCTGCTCCTCTCCTTTCCCACTCCCTGTCCTCTCAACCCCCCCCCCCCCCCCCTCCAGCCTCTGGATGGTGCACCTGGCAGCCTTGTCCTGCCATGATCTAATCCCTATCACTCTGCCAAGCTGCACTAACATCTCTCCCAACCAACTGTACCCTGCTATCTCTTTCCCTTCCCTGCCCCACTCAGGATTGCTGCTTTGCGATGCAACGCTGTTGCATTCTGGCCAAGAAGTGTTCATGTGTGTGTGAGGTGTGCTTGCTTGTGTGATTGGGCGTGTTTTCCATTATGAACCGGGCTTCGGCCAAAAGGTCAGTGTCGAAAAATATTTTTGCTGTGCCTGTCCGCAACTCAGTGTGTTGTTTTACTGTGAGTAGCAATTTATCCTTTTCGTAATATTGATGTTTATGTAAACTATTCATCCAGAATTGGAGAAAGAGCCCTTAGTGACTTCCAACAATCTTATTACATACTTTCAAACCTTTTCAAAAAATTTTCTCAATGGTATCCCACACAGAATAATGAAAGGAAAAAATGTTTATCGCTTTCTGTGTATTTGCTGTTCATGCAGTAAAACTTTAGTATCAAGCATGATATTTTAATTTATTACTTACTGCTAACTCTATTAACAACACATAGTGCATGTAGTATACACATACTCCAATGAGAGCACCTGCGAAATTATTTCATTGTCAATGTATAGTTCAGGAGATATGTGAAAAACCAGCATTTTTTACAATGGAGTGCGAATTAACCAGACTCTACTCATCCTTTGATAATTAGTAGCAAGCTTTAAACATAGTTTCAAACCTTAAATTGTTACACATCCCTGAATGTCCATGGGATCTCCAGAACATTACATATGAATCAGTTACTGACAGCTGTGCCATTGCAGCTTCAGTTCTACCTGATCTGTCTTGTGCCTTCCATTTTTTAATTTTTTTTTTTTTTTTTTTTACCATCATGTTTGAATGATTTCTTGTTCTTACAAGCTTAGTTGAATCAGTGTACACTACAGGGCTGTGTGTTGATCAAACTTCATACACAGATTTTCAGCTGTGCCACAGTTCAGTGTGTTTCAACCATTTATACAAATCTAGACAGATATTTAATATGCTGAACTCTTGCAGTTATTTACCTATGATTTCAACACAGGTGCATTGAATTTTTTTGACAGCTACTCCATAATGGAGACATGATAAATTAGGAATGTAATTAAAACAAAAGATTCACTACTTCAGTTTGTCATTTATAGTCACACATGTTGGTACAAGGTAGTCTCCTAATTCAATTTATTGCTCTCCATACCAGACTGCTTTTGTTATTAAGTGGGCCACACACAAACTTATACAACTCTTCCTACGGGAGGAGGTCAGTATCCCAGGAGGAGACATAAATGAATATTAAAAGCAAAAAATATATGTACATATTCTTTGTTCCAAATTGTTGAAGTTAGAACACAGTGCTACTTTTATTTTGGAGGAATGGAAGATAGTGAAAGTTACTAGCATGACACCTGAATCCGCCTCCCTCACACCAGCAACCTCCAGCATTCCTACCTTTACCTACTCCCCAAACCCAGCCCCAAAGGGCTAGTGGATGATTCACTAGCTACATAGAATGGAAGGTACTTTCACAGCAGGATGGAGTGTTTCCACCTTTTAACACTTTCGAGGCAGTTCCTTGTTATACATTACGCAGTTTTTGGATTAGTCATGACATTACCATTACCGGGCCACCAAAATCTCACTAGACCTAATACGTTACGATTTTTCTGTATGATGTCAGATGAAGAGAGCTTTATTAGAGTGTTTAAAGGGCTTCATCACAGTATAATGTATTTGCATTATACTGTAATCAAGGCCATTAAAATTTATAATAAATAATGCAGATAGCTCTTATCTCCCTCACCTGACAATGTTGGGCCTTATGAAGACAGATTTGTGTAGAAGAAATTGGGATGCATGACATTAACAACTGTTACGTTGCTTCATATACACAGATACTGTAATAAGGAATGTAGAGACACACGGACACACATTGATGGTTAAATGATTATTGTTATTTGTTTAAAACTTTATTTCGAATGTTGAACATATATAGTGAACTGTTGTGATTTTGTAACCTGTTAAGTAAATAAACTGTGGTAATAACACAAAAAGAATATACAGAAAGAAATAACAAAACCATTTATGATGATGATGATAATAATAATAATAATAATAATAGAGATTCCGGAATGAAACCATGCATAAAAGGGAAACATGCATACATCCCTTATGACCATGATCCTATCATAGAAGTCCAGCATGACCTCTAGCAGCTGCTGAAGGCCTTAGGTCCATCCCAAAACATGACACATGAATCGGCCTCCCTCCTCACACCAGCAACCTCCAGCACACCTACATTTTACCTACTCTCCAAACCCAAACCCACAGGGCTCTCTACTGGTTGTCTCATTGTGGCTGGCTGCAAGGCTTCTATAAAACAAACCTCTACCTTTTGTTGATCAACACCTCCAAAGTATTTTGTGTAACCTCTTATCCTACATTCAAGACACTGCTCACTTCCTTCATCGCCTTTCCACAGTTAATTTACCATTATAACTAGGCCCTCTGTTTTCCACTGTGCACGCAAAGTCCTTTTACACCAGCATTCCCCAATGCCCATCAGCTTGTGGCCATGGAACACTACCTTCTCAAATGTCCTGATACCAAACCTATCACCTCTTTCCTAATCCTTCTAGCCAACTACACCCTGACCCACAATTAATTCACTTTAAAGGCCAAATTTATAAGTGAATCCAGGGTTCTGCCATGGGTAGTCACATGGCACCATCTTAAGCAAACTTACTTGTCAATCTGGAGGAATCCTTCCTATCCAGTCAATACCTGAAACCACTTGTCTTGTTCAGATACATTGACATTTTCATGATCTGGACTTGTGGCAAGGACAACTTCACGCATTCCTCCACAACCTCAACACGTACTGCCAGATCAGCGTACCAAGTCCTTCTCAGCCTGACAAACCACCTTCCCAGATTTCAATCTCTACCTCTCAGATGGCTCTGTAAATGTGTCTGTTCATGTGAAGCGCAACAACCCCCAACAGTACCTCCACTTTCCCACCTGTCACCCATTCCTTGCCAAAAAGTGTCTTCCACACAGCATCTCCATTTATGGATGGCACTCATCTACAGTGGAGAGCAGGAGTTGTTGAAATATGCCAATATTGTATCTTTGACAGAAAGATATCCAATCCAGCTCATCAATAAACAGATCTTCTCTGAAGTCTCCTCTGTCACTTGTAAACTGTTAACCAGCCACTGACTAGCCTCCTATTGCCACACTGGCCTTGAAAATCTCAGCCATATCCATCACCAGGGCTTTGACTACCCCTCCTTATGCCCTTTGAAACTTGCTCAAGGAAGTGATTTATGGAAATTTTTGATGACACATATTAATAAAATTTCTTGTGGTCACCTGTTTCAATATTTTGCTGATTTGGACCTGCAAGACAGGGTTAAATAACAGTAAAGTAATAGTAGTTTATGGACTTATCTCCCCTTAGTTGTTTGTATGCTGAAAGGGAGCTGTGGTTTTCTTCCAAACTACCCAAATCACTTGGAATAATTCCACACTGAGCTGCTGTATTAACTCCTCTTAATACAGTAACTCATTACATCCAATCACAATAACCGTCAGTCTTCAAAATATATTATGGTTACTGACTGTTCTTTACATCTTAGTTCGGACAAGATTCAAGTAACAGTTCATTAGCTTTTTGCTTGACACAGTTTGCACTGTTATTATAACAACCCTTTTCTTTATGGCTGCAAAACTACAAGAAACAGCAGATGGAGACACTAACTCACCATTCCATCTTGTAAGCCTGATGCACCCTTGTCTTTCATAATACCTGCTCGTATTGCAAACCGTTCCTCCCACAACTTTCTTCAAATCTCACAACCATTTTCCATCGTTATGAAGTTTCAAGGAATGTGACATATCCTTTTGTCAAAATTGACATAGCACATTACATATACTCCTCACTGATATGAAATATGTCACTAAGGTTTTCCTGCTTATCCAAAACAACTTGCAATTCATTGAATGCATATTAACATAACACTAATGCTAAGCTGGTGGCAATCCTGTTATACTTCTCAAGTAACGGGAGGAAAAAGTTACAGGCAGAGCACCTTGTTAAAAAAAACATTGGTTCATCTGGCTCTGGTTTGTAGCTCCATGTAAGGACCCCTTGGCAGGGTAATGGTGAAGACCTCAATGCAGTGGCATCGGAGTCTTTCGGAATGTAGAAGCTGGAAGAAGAGGCACCTTTCTCTTTGGGTACATAAAGATAGCAAGTAGCAACTGTATGCCAGAGGGACAGCTACAGAAAGCGTCTGCACAGCCATTTTGGCAACCTACTGTCTACGAGGAAAGTAACAGGATACTACCATGTTAAATTCCCAAGCAGGATATGGTATGTCTTCATGTGAAAGAGTCCAAAGTTAAAACTTCCCTCACTCTGATCTCTGGCAGGGGAATACATTGTGAGGCTACACGTGTGAAAGGAAGGAGGAGAGATAGAAGGAAGGAATGATAAGGATTGACGTATGAAATGTCCGCAAACTGCTACAAGCAGGAAAATTAGAAAATGCAAAGCAGGACATGAAAAAGAACAGATTTAGACGTGTTTGGCATGTGCGACGTTAGATGGGGACAGAATGGAGATATAGAAAGTGGGGAATGTAAGCTTTTGTATTTCAGGAAACTAAGAGTGGTGAAAACCGAGTTGGAATATTGATAGGACAGAAACTGAGAAATGAGGTAATGAATCTGCAATATATTGATGGAAGATTGATCGTAATATGACTACATTGTAGTTCAAAAGATGTCGTGTTAATACATGTATGTGTGCCAACCAGCCAGCGTAGAGTCGAGGGAGGTGGAGGAATATTATGAGAAAATTCAAGAACTTATCGAGAAAGAAATTCCTGCATTATCATTATGGGGGATTGGAATGCAGTGGTGGGTGAAGAGAGAGAGAGAGAGAGAGAACCATATGGTAGGAAAATTTTGGTTAGGGATAAAAAGTGAGAGAGGTCAGCCAATTAGCTTCTGTAAAGAAAACTCACTAGTAGTGGTGTACACATTACGTGAAAATAACAAAAGATGTTAGGCATAGATCTCAAATTTGAATAGAGAAAGGCATCAGTTGTACTACATCCTAATACAGAAAGGTTTGGGAACTGTCTGAAGAATGCCAAGTCTTATTCAGGAGCAGACAAATTCAGACCACAACCTTGTAATGAGGGAAACACAAGTGAAGGTGAAGAAAGTGTGGAGTGAGGAAGCAAAAGTAAGATTAAACTTGGGAGATACTCAAGGAGGTAGGTAAATGTTTCAGAGTTGGGAGACCATTTTATGGAAAAATGGGAAGAGGTGAATTTGAAGCATATGTAAATGACAAATGGATAAAAATAAGGACTCGTGGATTCTGCAAAAGAAGTACTAGGAATTAATGGGTGCAAAAGTATCAGGAAAGAATCAATAATGGAAAACATCTTGGAAAAAGGGAGAAAGTGAAAAATGAAAGAGGGAAGAAGAGGTGCAGGGAACTGGAAAATGAATTAAGAAAAGAAAGAGGGATAAAAGAGAAATGTGAGGAAATAGAGAAAAATGGAGAGAGGGGGTCATATGAAATGATATACAAATTGGCTAGGGAGATGGTTTCTGAAAGTGAAAGAAGGAAGAGGAATATGGAAATAGAAAGAATAAATGGTAGATTAGCTGAAGAATAATATAGGTTTTGAGCAGGTTGCAAGAATATATAGAATGTCTGTGTAAAATAGATCAAATACTAAGTGAACTCAAGATTGAAGAGGAGGAATATGTCCGAAAAGATGGAAGGGGGTGCAGCAGCTTGGAAGCAGAAGTAGGTAAAGCACTGGTGGAGATGAAGAACCGGAAGTTACATGGGATCGATAACTCGCTGTCAGAGGTGTTGAAGAGTTTGGGAAATGATAAGGAAGGAAAGAGTGTGCCTGTGTAATGAGGTACATGACAAGGGGGAATTGCCTGACATTTTTCTTGCAGTGGTAATGACACCAGTTGAGAAAAAGAGAAATACCAAAAAATGTGAAGAGCATAGGACTATGAGTCTAATTTCTCATGCAGGTAAAATATTGCTGAGAATGTTGAATGGCAAGTTGGATAGGCAGATTGAGGAGGAACAGTTTGGATTTAGAAGAGGAAAAAGAACAAGAGGTGTTATTGGCCTGTAAGAATCATAGGGAAAGATATGTTCAGAAAGGTAGAGAAAGTGATGCTGTTTTTTATTGATTGGGAAAAAGCTTTTGACATAGTACATAGCTGATTGATGCTTTGAAGATGAAAGGTGTAGATTAGGAGGAGAGACGACTAGTACAGAATCTATATTTACAATAGAAAGTAGGAAATAAGGATTGGAAATGAACTGTCAGGAGGAAGCAGAACTGGAAGGGTAATTAGAGAAGGTTGTTGTATCTCTCTTTTATTGTTCAACTTAAATCGAAGAGATTACTGCGAAAGGCTCTCAGGTGGAAAAAGAAGTGTATGTATTGGCGAAAAGAGAATAAAATGTATTAGATTTGCCGATGACATGGTATTAGTGGCAGAAAGTAAATGAACTGTAAAAAAGATCTGAATGAAGTGTGTGTGTGTGTGTGTGTGTGTGGAATTAGGGATGAGAATCAGTACAGCAAAAACAGTGTGTATGGCGATCAGCAAATAGGAGACTGACAAATATTAAGTGGTTGTTATCCAAGTAAGAGCATTTAAATATCTTGGAAGCATGATTGCTGGAGACTTGAGATGCCTTCAGACACAAATAGGAAAGTGGAAATTGAGTGCATGTGAAGAGGATGGCAGAATGCAGGAGAATGTGGAGTTACCATGTGAATACCTGCCTATGGGGAGAAAACACGATGTCAACGATGACATTTTCTTATTGATATAACACTGTGTAAAGCCATGCATATAACTTTCATTTATGTCCACAGACAGAGCATGGATCTCCTGCTTATTAACATCATTAGAACATTCTTTTGCAGCTTTGTATTTTTAGGTGTCTTCCCTCCAGAACACCTGTTTTAAGTATTTTTTTCTTTGAATCTTTGTTTTATAATATATCCTACAGTCTCTTCCTTTCGATTAAATGTATGAATTTTTCATAAAAAATTATGTGATTCCTTAAACTCTCTCTCTCTCTCTCTCTCTCTCTCTCTCTCTCTCTCTCTCTCTCTCTGTTTAGTCAGAACCGACTCTTCGTGACCCCATGAACCAAATCACACCACTTTTTCCTGTTTTGCATTTTCTCCCGTAGACCTTCCAGGTTGCAACACATTGCTTCTGTGATGCCATCGATCCATCTCATCCTCTGACGTCCTCTTCTTCTAGTTCCTTCAATCCTCCCCAGCATTAATGTTTTTTCCAGCGAGGCATGCCTTCGCATTGTGTGTCCAAAGTAGGTCAGCTTTTGTTTTAACATTAGACCTTCCAGGGAGAAATCTGGTTTTATTTGCTCCAATATTGATCTGTTGGTTCTCTTTGCAGCCCATGGAACTCTTAAAAAGTTTCCTCCAACAACACACAATTCGAAGGAGTCAATTCTTCGCCGTTCAGCCTTTCTAATAGTCCAGGTCTCACATCCATACATCACAACTGGAAAGGCCATAGCCCTCACAATACGGACCTTTGTTGCTAGTGTTATATCTCTGGACCTTATAACCTTGTCAATGTTTGACATCGCCTGTCTACCGAGCAACAGGTGTCTCCGGATTTCATGGCTGCAGTCGCCATCAGCAGAGATCTGGGAACTGAGATAACTGAATGTGGTCACTACCTCCATGGTTTCTCCTGCTATATCCCATGAATTGGTAGGTGTAGTTGCCATGATTTTCATTTTCTTCACATTCAGCCTAAGACCGGCCTTTTCACTTTCGTCTTTCACCTTGAGCAAGAGTGTTCTCAATTATTCTTCACTTTCTGCCAACAGGATCGTATCATCCGCGTACCTGAGGTTGTTTACATTTATTCCAGCTATTTTAATTCCTGTTTCTCCTTCATCTAGCCTCACATTCCTCATAACATGTTCTGCATACAGATTGAATAAGTACGGTGACAGTATGCAGCCTTGCCGGACCCCTTTCTGAATCTTTATCCATTTTGTTGTTCCATACATAGTTCTCACTGTGGCTTCTTGGTCAAGGTATAAACTCCGTAGCAGATAAATGAGATGATCTGGTACACCCATGTTTTTCAGTGAATTCCATAATTTGTTGTGATCGACGCAGTCAAAGGCTTTGGCGTAGTCAATAAAGCAGAGGTACACATCTCTCTGGAATTCTCTTGCTTTTTCCATAATCCACCGAATGTTAGCAATTTGATCTCTAGTTCCTGTTCCTTTCCTAAATGCAGCTTGTTCTTCTGGTAGCTCTCGATCTAGATATTGGCGAAGTCTATTTTGTAAGATTTTCAACGTGACTTTGCTAGCATGTGAGATAAGTGCGATTGTTTGGTAGTCTGAGCATTCTTTAGAACTTCTCTTCTTTGGAATGGGGATGAATACTGATCTTTTCCAGTCTTTTGGCCACTGCTGCGTGATCCATATTTTTTGACATATTGAGTGCAGCACTTTCACTGCATCCTTTTCAGTGACTTTAAACAATTCTGCTGGTATTTCATCACACCCACTAATTTTGTTATCAGCCATATTTTCAAGGGCCCACTGGATTTTGCTCTCCAAAATATCTGGCTCTAGTTCTAAATTAACATCACTAGTAGGAGACCTGTCATTATGCGGTTCTCTCTTGTATAGGTCTTCTACATATTCTGCCCATCTTTCCTTAACATCCTCTGCTTCACCCAGATCTTTCCTGTTTCTATCTTGTATCATTCCAATTTTTGCCTGGAATTTTCCTTTAATTTCTCTAATTTTCTTATAAAGATCTCTTGTCTTCCCCATTCCGTAACTATCTTGAACTTCCTTGCACTGTTCATTAAAGAATATATTTTTATCTCTTCTAGCTAATTTGTGAAAATCTTTATTTAATTCAAACATAGCTGATCTATCTCCCTTGATTTTTGCTTTCCTTTGTTCTTCTGCAACTTGCAGTGCCTCAACTGATAGCCATCTAGCCTTCTTGCTGTTCCTTTTCTTGGGAATGTGTTTCTCTGTGGCCTCCTTGACAGTATTAGCTACTTCTGTCCACATCTCTTGTGAACTTTTGTCCTCTAGCTCTAATACATTAAATCTGTTTTGCACCTCTACAGTGTAGTGGGAGGGGTCGAATCTGCAAGTTGGGATACTTTTTGCTACATTCTGAAGTTTCAACCGAAATTTTGCAATCAGGAGCTCATAATCTGATCCGCAGTCAGCCCCAGGTCTTGTTGTAGCTGACTGAACGGCGCTCTTCCACCTCTGATTACATAGTATGTAATCAATTTGGTTCCAGTGTTGGCCATCTGGCGAAGTCCAGGTAATATAGGCGACGTTTTGGTAGTTGAAACAGTGTATTGGTAATTATCAATGAATTTTCTTGGCAGAATTCTAGGAGTCTCTGTCCTGCTTCATTTGTTGTACCAAGACCATATTTCCCTGTTATACCTTCTACAACTTGATTTCCCACTTTTGCATTCCAATCTTCAACTATGAAGACGATATCCTTTTTTGGTGTTGACAGTAGTAATTCTTGTAAATCTCCATAGAATTGGTCAATAATTTCCTTTTCAGCATCCGTTGTTGGCGCATAAACTTGAATTACTGTGATGTTGAGGGGCTGATCATGAAGTCTGATGGACATCATTCTATCATTTTTATATTTGCATCCCATTACAGCTTTTCTCACTTTATCACTAACTATGAAGGCTACTCCATTACTTATGTTGTTATCGTGCCCAGAATAATACACCATATGGCCATCCGAAGCAAATTCTCCCATGCCAGTCCACCTCATTTCACTTATTCCCAATATGTCAATGTTAATTTTCTCCATTTCTCTTTTCACTATGTCTAGTTTTCCTTGACACATGGATCTTACATTCCATGTTCCTATGCAGTGCTTCTCTTTGCACCATATTACTCTTCGTGAAGATCCGATCGGGGAACTTGAAACTCCGGAACATTTTGAGCTGAGCGAAGCCATGGGGTTTTCTTGGGATAGTTCAGTGGTGGTTTCCCGTTGCCTTCCACTGTCCTCCCACTCCTATCTGCTCACCGACTCAGTTTCCCGCTGGGGTTGGTTACCCAACCTTTCGCTGAGTTGCTCAGCTTAACAGGGGCACCACGTGTAGGTAGGAAGTTGGGAGAATTTAGGTGACAGAGGCTGTGAGAACTCTCTTGCTGAGTTCTTGTAATCGCGTATCAACCCCATTTTATGCCAGAGTCTCACGGTGTCTACAGAGACTCCCCAGGTCATTTCCTGGGCCCCCTTAAACAATACATCTTTCACTATCTTGGTCCTATAGTTCATAAGTCCTAATTATGTAGGTATCTTATCTGTATTGGCCACATTAGGTTTAAACTCTGATTTCCTTGAGTTTTTATACCATACTTAATGCATAACATTATTGCGAAATTTGTGGAGAGCCTCTGCTTATATTCCTTTATTGTTATATTCTTAAACAGTCAATGAGTACCATTTCCCTTTTTTTCAATCTGTAGGTTACTGTACTGTTTTTGCCATACCTTTGAGAACACATTTGAAGATAAATTAACAAGTTCATTTTACTTTTCCACTTTACATTTGAATGTCCTTGATACACTTGGTTCTGCCACACTGAAGGAGCTACATGATGCAAGATAAGCATAACCTGCCATTGCCAACTGTGAATGTTGGACATCTATTATGTCAAGCATGTATGGAAATGCCTCTGTTGTAAATCACCATTACCCAGTTAAGTCTATTCGTACTCTGCCTATTTGGAGAATTATTCGTGAATGGGAACTACAGTTACACCAGTTTCGTTTGTGTGTAAGAACTGCATGTTCATTCTTCTGTGAGAGGATACTTCTCAATCACCTATCATTGTTATGAAGCTAGTGTCCTTCCAGACCTACTCCTGTAAAGTGATTTACCTAACCTAGGCAGAGGTCACATCTCATTTGTATTCATCTACCCTTTGCTCTCAAACACATCAATGATATGAGATACACTGCATCCCAAAAGTCAATAATAACTGAAGTATTGTATCCTTTTCCGTATTAATTTATTTGAAGAAATTTCTATATGGAGTTTCAACTTCCCCTTGACGCTTGTAAACTGACATTTCCAAGCCCCTCTATAAACACATTTTCACCTGTACTTCCATTTGTGTTTTTATAAACATATAACTGTTCCACTAACATAAATAAGGTCTCCTCACAATACTGTGCGGTAAATTTCTTGTCCCTTTCATTTCTGTTCGATCATGTTGGTTTACTCATTAGTTCTATAACTTAAGATTAATATGTATTATGCTAATATTGAATGCTTGCTACCCAGATATTGTGTTATATGCCCTTGACATGTACGTATTGATCCTCTTCGTCCATTAAGGAGTCTATGAATATGAAATTATTGCTTCGTTCCATGTCTAATCCCTGTGATACATAATTTATCATGTCCAAAACAAAGCTTTGAGAATAAATTAATATTAAGTATATCTCCTCATTAATTATTCCCATAATGCCTTTGTACAATGACCACAAATGTGATACTTCCCTTTCTTGCTTAAGGACACTACATTCTCATTTTAAAACAGGTGACTATTCTGCTCATTCACATATGCACTCTCACAAGAGACAACAATAGTGGTAGTGTTATTTTACTGCTGTGGCGCAAAACAATTGCCTCACCGAACTATGGCTTTTTTGTTTGCATATTAGCATGTATGAACTTGTTCGCTTGTGGTATCCTACATCCTCTATAAAAGATAACACGCTCAACCATTGTTCTCATAAAATTTACAGAAAGATACAAAATGTCTCACTGAAAACACAAATTAACCTTTCAACAAATAAAGGAAATTTTTGCAGAACATTTGCTATGTTTTATTGGTCGGTTTGGTTGTTTGGGGAAGGAGACCAGACAGCGTGGTCATCGGTCTCATCGAATTAGGGAAGGATGGGTAAGGAAGTTGGCCGTGCCCTTTCAGAGGAACTATCCCTGCATTTGCCTGGAGGGATTTAGGGAAATCACGGAAAACCTGAATCAGGATGGCCGGACGCGGGATTGAATCGTCGTCCTCCCGAATGCGAGTCCAGTGTCTAACCACTGCGCTACCTCGCTCGGTTATATTTTATTGCTTTGTGTGTGTGTGTGTGTGAGAGAGAGAGAGAGAGAGAGAGAGAGAGAGAGAGAGAGAGAGAGAGAGAGAGACTGATCACACTTTATAAAAGAACTGTTAAATCTTTATGTTGGTTATAATAACCAGTGACTAATATTTGAAACAGTTAATTTAGATCTTAAGTAATGTACTTTTACATTACACCTTACAGGTCTATTTATATGCTTCGTCAGTCACGTTTGTTTTTAGGATAGGACAGTAGGAGATTTAGGGCAAAGACAACATGATAAGAAGAGTATAAGAAACTGCTCCAGGAAAAACAAATTGTGAAACAGTTAATGTAGACACCTGACAGAAGTAAACCTACTAAACTTGTGAAGATCACAATGTCTCATGAGGATTTAAACTCCTCTATCATATTAGCAGAAGCCTTTCCTTCTGACCTATTTTAGAGTTACCAAATCCGCCACTGTCGGATCTGGAATACCTATTATTTTATAGGGTCCTATATAAAGTGGGAAAAATTTATTCTAATGACCACTGTCTCTGGTCACTGAGTCCAGTTTGCAAGCAACAAAATGTGATGGGAGAAGCAGTCCGATTGGTTGGGGCAAGAATGAGGCTGAGAAAAGGAAGGGGAGGGATAGTAGGGTAGGGGTGGGGGACAGAAAAGTGCTGCTTGTGGGAGCATACAGGGCCGTAGTGGGGAGAGGGTAGGGCAAGTAGGTGCAGATGGGAGGGTAGAGGGGGGAGGGTAGAGGGGGAGGGGGGGAGATTTAAAAGGAGAGAAGTAAAAAGACTGTGGGTGTGTTGGTGGAACAGAAGGCTGTGTAATGCTGGAGTGGGAACAGGGAAGGGGGCAGGTGGGTGAAGGACAGTGAGTAATGAAGGTTGAGAAACAGGTGTTATAGGAACTTAGGATATACTGTAGGAAGAGTTCCCGCCTGCACAATTCAGAAAAGCTGGTGTTGCTAGGAACGATCCAGATGGCACAGGCTGTGAAGCAATCATTGGAGTGAAGTATGTTGTGTTGGGCAGTGTGCTCAGCAACTGGGTGGTCACGAGCAAAATACTTCTTTTTGTGGCCAGACAGTGGAAGGTGGTGAGTTAATGGAGGGAGAGAGAGAGAGAGAGAGAGAGAGAGAGAGAGAGAGAGAGAGAGAGAAAAGGAAGGCAGGGGAGATCTGCTTCTGTACAAGTTTGGCAGGGTAAACTCATTCTGTTAAGGCCTCGGTGAGACCCATGGTCTATTTTGAGATGGCCTGCTTGTCACTTCAGATGTGACAGCCATGGGTAGCTAGGCAGTATGGAAGGAACTCCTTGGTATAGAGTGGGTGGCAGCTGTTGAAGTGGAGGTATTGCTGGTGGTTGGTAGGTTTGATAGGGATAGAAGTACTGATGTAGGCATCTTTGAGGTGGAGGTCAACATTGAGGAAGGTGGCTTGTTGGGTTGAGGAGGACCAGGTGAAGCGAATAGTGGAGAAGGTATTGAGGTTCTGGAGGAATGTGGATAGGGTGTACTCGTCTTCGATCCAGGAAGATGTCATTGGTGAATCAGAACCAGGTGAGGTGTTCGGGATTCTGGGTGGTTATGAAGGATTCCTCTAAATGCCACTTGAATAGGTTGGCATGGGGTGGTGCCATGCATGCCCATTGCCGTACCATGGGTTTGTTTGAAGGTAATATCTTCAAAGGTGTAGTAATTGTGGTGAGGCTATAGTTGGTCATGGTGACCAGGAAGGCATTCTAGCTCTAGAACCCATCAGACATTGGAAAGGTGGTATTCAGTAGTGGTGTGGCCGTGACCATTCGGGATGTTAGTGTAAATGGAGGTTGCATCAATAGTGATGAACAGAAACTGTGGAGAGCTGGTGGAGGAAATGATTGATGTCCTTTATATAGGAGGCTATGTAGCAGGTAATAGGCTGAAGATACTGGTCCATGAGAGCAGAGATTCTCTTAATAGGGCCACAGTACTGGCTGCAACGAGGTGTCATAGTTGGTTGGGTGTATGGACCTTAAGAAGTGTATAGAAGGTAGCAGTGCAGGGAGTGGTTGGGTGAGTAGAGATATTCGGGGGAGAGGTTCTGGGATGGACTTATGGATTTGAGGAGAGGCTGGAGATCCTGTAGGCTTTCTGGAATGGGGTCAAGTAGTTTGCAAGTAGACGAATCTGACAACTGATGGACTCCTTTCCACCAGGTAATCCTTGTGTTTACAAATCCTCCAGTGGTGGAGCAGAATCTTACCCCCTGACAAAAGCCTCATCACTGTGGTTTTGAACTGCAAGGATTTCCTGGTGGAAGGACTCATACAGCTGTCAGATTGGTTCACATTGACTCCATTTCAGAAATGCAAAAGGATCTCCAGTCTCTCTTCAAATAGTTAGGCTCATCCCAGACCTTCTCCCCTGAGTCTGTATCTCATCACCCCTACCACTTGCCATAGTCTTACCTTCTACATTCTTCCTAAAGTCTATAAACCCAACCACCCAGGACGCCCCGTTGTGGCCAGTTACTGTGCTCCCACTAAGATAATCTCTGCTCTTGTAGACCAACACCTTCAGCCTATTACCTACAACCTAATCTTCTACATAAAAGATATCAACCATTTCCTCCGCTGACCCCCCACAGTTCTACATCTGCATCTACATTTATACTCAGCAAGCCACCCAACGGTGTGTGGCAAAGGGCACTGTCATTACCTCCCTTCCTTGTTCCAGTCGCATATGGTTTGCGGGAAGAATGACTGCCGGAAAGCCTCCGTGCGCGCTCTAATCTCTCTAATTTTACATTCCTGATCTCCTCGGGAGGTATAAGTAGGAGGAAGCAATATATTCGATACCTCACCCAGAAACGCACCCTCTTGAAACCTGGAAAGCAAGCTACACTGCGATGCAGAGCTCCTCTCTTGCAGAGTCTGCCACTTGAGTTTGCTAAACATCTCCGTAACGCTATCAAAAAAATGGTTCAAATGGCTCTGAGCACTATGGGACTCAACTGCTGTGGTCATCAGTCCCCTAGAACTTAGAACTACTTAAACCTAACTAACCTAAGGACATCACACACATCCATGCCCGAGGCAGGATTCGAACCTGCGACCGTAGCAGTCGCACGGTTCCGGACTGCGCGCCTAGAACCGCGAGACCACCGCGGCCGGCAACGCTATCACGCTTACCAAATAACCCGGTGACGAAACGCACCACTCTTCTTCGGATCTTCACTATCTCCTGTGTCAACCTGACCTGGTACGGATCCCACACTGATGAGTAATACTCAAGTATAGGTCGAACGAGTGTTTTGTAAGCCACCTCCTTTGTTGATGGACTACATTTTCTACAGACTCTCCCAATGAATCTCAACCTGGCACCTGCCTTACTAACAATTAATTTTATATGGTCATTCCACTTCAAATCATTCCGTGCGCATACTCCCAGATATTTTACAGAAGTAACTGCTACCAGTGTTTGTTCCGCTATCATATAATCATACAATAAAGGATTCTTCTTTCTATGTATTCGCAATACATTATATTTGTCTATGTTAAGGGTCAGTTGCCACTCCCTGCACAAAGTGCCTATCTGCTGCAGATCTTCCTGCATTTCGCTGCAATTTTCTAGTGCTGCAGCATCTCTGCATACTACTGCATCATCTGTTAAAAGCCGCATGGAACTTCTGACACTATCTATTAGGTCATTAATATATATTGTGAAAAGCAATGGTCCCATAACACTCCCCTGTGGCACGCCAGAGGTTACTTTAACGTCTGTAGACGTCTCTCCATTGAGAACAGCATGCTGTCCGTTTACAATACAGTGTCCTGCTCGTCACTAATTGATGCGACTCCCCTATAGACTAACATCCCTAATGCCCATGGCCTTGCCACTATTGAACACTACCTTTCTCAATGCCCAATAGATTCTAAACCTACTACCTTTTTCCTTGTCACCATGACTAACTACATCCTTACCACAATTACTTCAAAGGTGAAGGCATCACCTACAAACACTTATATGGTAAGGCAATGGGCACCTTCATCACACTCTCCCATGGCAAACTGCTCATACGCCACCTAGAAGAATCCTTCCTAAACACACACAATCTCAAACCTCTCACCTGGTTCAGATTCATTGACAACTGATCTGTATTAAGGGTAAGGACACACTATCCACACTCCTCCAGAACCTCAACACCTTATCCCCTATTTGCTTCACCTGGTCCTTTTCAGCCCAACAAGCCACATTAAACCATGTTGACCTCCGCCTCAAAGAGCCTAGCCACGTGTGGCCATTGCAGTACCAAGAGGCTCACTGAGACCTTCACAACTAATATTACCCTCCCAGCATTGTACTGAAACAGATCTGCCATGCCTTCTCTCTCCAGTCACCCACAGGTCCCACTGTGTGGCCACAAAACAACTTTCTCTTGTGACTCAGGACTACTCAGGGCTGGAGCAACTGAATCAAATTCTCTGCCAGGGTGCTGACTGTTTCTCGTTGTGCCCTCTAATGAGAATTTCCTACCATTATTTTTCCCACCCCTCCCAAGCATTGTTCCATGACCCTCTGAAATTACACAATAGCCTCCTCCATCTTTTTTTGTCGGTCATCAGTCTTTTGACTGGTTTGATACGGCCCACCATGAATTCCCCTCCTGCATCAACCTCTTCATCTCAGAGTAGCACTTGTAACCGACATTCTCAATTATTTGCTGGATGTATTCTAATCTCTGTCTTCCTCTACAATTTTTGCCCTCTACTGCTCTCTCTAGTACCATGGGAAGTCATTCCTTCATGTCTTACCAGATGTTCTATCATCTTGTCCTTCCTCCTTATCAGTGTTCTCCACATATTTGTTTCCTCTCCGATTCTGCACAGAACCCCCTCGTTCCTTACCTTATCAGTCCACCTAATTTTTGACATTCGTCTGTAGCACCACGTGTCAATGCTTCGATTTTCTTCTGTCCCAGTTTTCCCACAGTCCATGTTTCACTACCATACAATGCTGTACTACAGATGTACATTCTTAGAAATTTCTTCCTCAAATTAAGGCCTGTGTTTGATCCCAGTAGACTTCTCTTGGCCAGGAATGCCCTTTTTGCTGATGCTAGTCTGCTTTTGATGTCCTCCTTGCTCTGTCAATCTTTGGTTATTTTACTGCCTAGGTAGCAGAATTCCTTAAATTCATCTACTTCATGACCATCAGTCCTGATGTTAAGCTTTTCACTGTTCTCACTTCTGCTACTTCTCTTTACTTTTGTCTTTCTTCGATTTACTCTCAGTCCATATTATGTACTCATTAGATTGTTCATTCCATTCAGCAGATGATGTAATTCTTCTTCACTTTAACTCAGGATAGCAATGTCATCAGCAAATTGTATCACTGATATCCTTTCACCTTGAATTTTAATTCCACTCCTGAATCTTTCTTTTATTTCCATCATTGCTTCTTCGATGTACAAATTGAACAGTAGGGGCGAAAGGCTACAGCCTTGTCTTACACCCTTCTTAATACGAGCACTTCGTTCTTGGTCATTCACTCTTATTATTACCTCTTGGCTCTGGTACATATTGTATATTACCCATCTCTCCCTATAACTTTACCCTAATTTTCTCAGAATTTCGAACATCTTGCACCGTTTTACGTTTTCAAACGCTTTTTCCAGGTTGACAAATCCTAGGAACGTGTCTTGATTTTTCTTTAGTATTGCTTGCATTATCAACCGCAATGTAAGACTGGTGCCTTTACCTTTTCTAAAGCCAAACTGATCATCATCGACGGTGTCAGTGTTGAGACAGGGATTAGTGATCATGATGTTGTCATTACGACTATGGTTACGAAAGTTAAAAAGTCGGTCAAGAAAGCTAGGAGAGTATTCTTACTAGAAAGAGCAGATAAGCAGTTGTTAGCATCCCGCTTAGTAAATGAATCGACTTCAATTACTTCCAGTACGATGGATGTGGAAGAATTATGGGCGAATTTTAAACACATTGTAAATCATGCATTAGACAAGTAAGTGCCGAAAAAGTGGGTTACGGACGGGAAAGACCCATCGTGGTTTAACAGCGCAATTCGGAGAATGCTCAGGAAGCAAAGGCATTTGCACTCGCGGTACAAGAAAGATCGGGAGAATGAGGACAGGCAAAAGTTAGTAGAGATTTGTGCTGCTGTAAAAAGAGTGATGCGCGAAGCATTCAACCACTACCACCGTCATACCTTAGCAAAAGATCTTGCTGAAAACCCAAGGAAATTCTGGTCTTACGTAAATTCTGGTCTTATGTAAAATCGGTAAGCGGGTCGAAGGCTTCCATCCAGTCACTCACTGATCAGTCTGGCCTGGCAATGGAAGACAGCAAAACGAAAGCTGAAATTTTAAATTTAGCATTTGAGAAATCTTTCATGCAGGAGGATCATACAAACATACTGCCATTTGAGTCTCGTACAGATTCCCGTATGGAGGACATAGTGAGAGACATCCCAGGGGTTGTGAAGCAGCTGAAGGGGTTGAAAATAAATAAATCGCCAGGTCCTGATGGGATTCCAATTCGGTTTTACAGAGTGTACTCTACTGCATTGGCTCCTTACTTAGCTTGCATTTATTGCGAATCTCTTGCCCAACGTAAAGTCCCGAGCGACTGGAAAAAAGCGCAGGTGATGCCTGTTTATAAGAAGGGTAGAAGGACGGATCCTCAAAATTACAGACCAATATCCTTAACATCGCTTTGTTGCAGGATTCTCGAACATATTCTCAGTTCGAATATAATGAATTTCCTTGAGACCGAGAAGTTGTTGTCCATGCATCAGCACGGCTTTAGAAAGCATCGCTCCTGCGAAACGCAACTCGCCCTTTTTTCACATGATATCTTGCGAACTATGGATGAAGGGTATCAGATGGATGCCATATTCCTTGACTTCCGGAAAGCGTTTGACTCGGTGCCCCACTGCAGACTCCTAACTGAGGTACGAGCATATGGGATTGATTCCCATGCATGTGAGTGGCTCAAAGACTTCTTAAGTAATAGAACCCAGTATGTTGTCCTCGATGGTGAGTGTTCATCGGAGGTGAGGCGGCTGTTTGCTGATGGTGCAGTGGTGTATGGGAAGGTGTTGTCGTTGAGTGACTGTAGGAGGATATTAGGTGACTTGGACAGGATTTGTGATTGGTGTAAAGAATGTTAGCTAATTCTAAATATAGATAAATGTAAATTAATGCAGATGAATAGGAAAAAGAATCCTGTAATGTTTGAATACTCCATTAGTAGTGTAGCGCTTGACACAGTCACATCGAGTAAATATTTGGGTGTAACATTGCAGAGCGATATGAAGTGGGACAAGCATGTAATGGCAGTTGTGGGGAAGGCGGATAGTCGTCTTCGTTTCATTGGTAGAATTTCGGGAAGATGTGGTTCATCTGTAGAGGAGACCGCTTATAAAACACTAATACGACATATTCTTGAGTACTGCTCAAGTGGTTTGGGATCCCTATCAGGTTGGATTAAGGGAGGACAGAAGTAATTCAGAGGCGGGCTGCTAGATTTGTTACTGGTGGGTTTGATCATCACGTGAGTGTTATGGAAATGCTTCAGGAACTCGGGTGGGAATCTCTAGAGGAAAGGAGGCGTTCTTTTCGTGAATCGCTACTGAGGAAATTTAGAGAACCAGCATTTGAGGCTGACTGCAGTACAATTTTACTGCCGCCAACTTACATTTCTCGGAAAGACCACAAAAATAAGATAAGAGAGATTAGGGCTTGTACAGAGGCATATAGGCAGTCATTTTTCCCTCGTTCTGTTTGGGAGTGGAACAGGGAGAGAAGATGCTAGTTGTGGTGTGAGGTGCCCTCCGCCACGCACCGTATGGTGGATTGCGGAGTATGTATGTAGATGTAGGTGTAGATCTAACACATCCTCAATTTTCTTTTCCATTCTTCTGTAAATTATTCTTCTCAGCATCTTGGATGTGTGAGCTGTTAAGCTATTGTGCAATAATTCTCACACTTGTCAGCTCTTGCAGTCTTCGGAATTGTGTAGATATTTTTCTGAAATTCAGATGGTATGTTACCAGACTCGTACACTCCATACACCAACATGAATAGTCATTTTGTTGCCACTTCTCCCAATGATTTAAAAAATTCTGATTGAATTTTATCTATCTCTTCTACCTTATATTATCTTAAGTCCTCCAAAGCTCTCTTAAATTCTGGCACTAATACTGGATCCTCTATCTCTTCGAAATTGACTTCCTGTTTCTTCTCCTATCACATCAGACGAATCTTCTCCCTAATAGAGGCCTTCAATGTACTCTTTCCACCTATCCGCATTTTCCTATTTATTTAACAGTGGGATTCCCATTGCACTCTTTATGTTACCACCCTTGCTTTTAATGTCACTGTAGGTTGTTTTCATCTTCCTGTATGCTGAGTTTACGTTAGGGATGTCCATTCCTCTTCAGCTGTACTGCCTACATACTGCCTGCTGAGATAGTCATTATTGCTGTATCTATAGCCTTAGAGAACCTCAAGCATAAATTGTCATTCCTTAGTACTTCTGTATCCCACTTCTTTGCGTATTGATTCTTTGTAACTAATGTCTTAAACTTCAGTCTACTCTTCAGCACTGCTATATTGTGATCTGTGTCCATATCTGCTCCTGGATACACCTTACAATCCAATATCTGATTTCAGAATCTCTGTCTGACCATGATGTAATCTAACTGAAATTTGCCCATATCACCAGGCCTTTTCCAAGTATATCTCCTCCTCTTGTGATTCTTGACCAGAGTATTTGCTATTACAAGTTGAAATTTATTACACAACTCCATTAGTCTTTCTCCTCTCTCAATCCTTGTCCCAAGCCCATATTCTCCTGTAACCTTTTTTTTCCTACACCTTCCCCTACATAACCTTTCCTTCTACTCCTTGCCCTACAACTACATTACATTCTCTCATGGCTATTAGATCTCCCTTAACGTACTGTATTACCCTTTCAGTAGCCTTATATATTTTCTCTTTCTCTTTATCTTCAGCTTGTGACGTTGGCATGTATACCTAAACTATCGGTGTCAGTGTTGGTTTGCTGTCGATTCTGATAAGAACAACTCTATCACTGAACTGTTCATAGTAACACTCTCTCTGTCCTACCTTCTATTCATAATGAATTCTACTCCCATTATACCATTTTCTGCTGCCGTGGATGTTAAACTATACTCATCTGACCAGAAATCCTTGTCTTGTTTCCATTTCATGTCACTGATCCCTGCTATATCTAGACTGAGCCACTGCATTTCCCTTTTCAGATCTTCTAGTTTCCTCACAATGTTCAAGCTTCTAATATTCCATGCCCCAACTCATAGAATATTATCATTTAATTGATTATTCATTATTTTTCTCATGGTCACCTTCCCCTTGGCAGTCCCCTCCCAGAGATCTGAATGGGGGACTATTCCAGAATCTTTTGCCAATGGAGAGACCACCATGACACTTTTTCAATTACAGGCCACATGTCCTGTGGATGCATGTTATGTGTCTTTAATACAGTGGTTTCCGTTGCCTTTCCCATCCTCATGCCCTTGATCATTGCTGATTCTTCTGTTTTTAGGTGCAGTTTCCCACCTCTAGGACAAGAGATTGCATGAACCTCTGCCTGCTTTTCCACCCTCTTTGACAAAATCGTTGGCAGAATTAGGGTGACTGCTTACACCAGAAGTCTTCGGCAGCCAATACTGATTATTATTAAAAATTTAAGCAGTGGCGGGTTTTGAACTTGGGACCAAGAATGTTTTGATTAAGTAATGAAAGTCACTACTCCTGGACCACAGGTACATCCCTACTCCACCCCAACTCCCAACCCCTTCCTCATGGCTCATATCTCTGTAATAGACTTTGATGCAAGACCTGTCCCATAAAGCTTCCCACCACCACCACCACCACCACCATCACCACCACTGCCAAGTACTCCATTCCAGTCACACGCATCACTTATCTCATCAAAGGCAGGGCTACATGTCGTGTGATCTACAGAATAAGCTGCAAACTGTGGCCAAGAAACAGTTGAACCATCCCGTTGCTGAGCATGCCACCCATAACAATGTTCTTCACTTCAGTGACTGCTTTACAGTGTGTGCCATCTGGATCCTTCCTTACCAACTCTAGCTTTTCTGAATTACACATGTGAAAACTCTCTCTGTAATATATCATATGTTCCTGCAACATCCCTGGCTCTGCCTTCATTAATCACTGTTCTTCACCCACCTGTCCCCTTCCTTGTTCCCATTCCAGCACTATGCAGCAGTCTTTTTCCTTCTCCCCTTTTCCACTATCTTCCCCCTCTCCCTTGCCCTCTGTCTCCTGACTTCACCTAGCTGCCCTACCCTCTCCCACTACGTCATTATGCTCACACAAACAGCAATTCAGTGTCCCCAACCCCTAACCTGCCATACCTTTCTCTCCCTGCCCCACCTTTCTCTCCCTGCCCCAGCCTTCTCCTAATTCCCACCACGCAGATTTCTTCTCTCATCATGCAGTTTTGCTTGCAGTCTGGCTTCATTTGCCAGATAGAGTGTTTTGTGTGTGTGTGGGGGAGGGGGGGGGGGGGAGAGTCTATTTCATAAGAAGGCTTTTTGGCCAAAAGCTTACTTGTTTAGCAATCTTTTTGTTGTGCCCATCTGTGACTAATCTCCATTATATGGTGAGTAGAAATCTATCCGTTTCATAATGTATAATTATTCCATCCTGGACTTGCCATTGAATGGATTCATTTATGGTGCGCACAGTTGACTTTCCTTTGTCAAAGCTGAAATCATAGAGAATATTAGCTGGTTTTGGGTGAAGCAACACAGTAGGCATTTGATAATACAAAAAATTCAAAGCAGTATTTCAAACTAAAAGGACATTGCATCAGGAAAAACGCTTTGCAGGTTGTGGGGTCATATTAATCCAGATGTTAAAATTACGTACAGGGTTGCTAGAAAATTTGGTTGGTCCACATTAATATTGGGAACATCATTTAACATAGAATTCATGGTGCCACCCTTGAGACAGAGTACATTGATGTTTGAAATTAGTGTAGTTAGTTTGTTGAAAGTGGAAAACATTTATTAAAATTAAATCATATGTGGGTGAACAGGTAACTTTAAGGACATATATGTAGAAAGACATTTGGTTTGGTAAGGATTCTTCATATCAAGGCTTTACCCTATCGATTACACCATGCACTCAGTCAATATGGGTGTATGAAATAAATGGTATTGAGTGTCAAGAAAAATTCCTGGTGTTAATAATACTTTTACCCATCTGTCCGTTCCAGGCTGAAAAAAAATGTTCAAATGTGTGTGAAACGTTATGGGACTTAACTGCTAAGGTCATCAGTCCCTAAGCTTACACACTACTTAACCTAAATTATCCTAAGGCCAAACACAAACACAAACACACCCATGCCCGAGGGAGGACTCGAACCTCTGCCGGGACCAGCCGCACAGTCCATGACTGCAGCACCTTAGACCGCTCGGCTAATCCCGCGCAGTTCCTGGCTAAAAATGGCATCCTTATGCCTGAACAGTTTGGATTCCACGCTGAGCATTCCACTATCCAGCAATCCTCCTGCTTGATAGAACACATTTTTCTGTCCAGGGCAAGGAGAGAAGGCTCAGGACCAGTGTTCCTGGACATTGAGGAGGCATTTGGCTACATCTGGCACTGTGGCCTAATTTATGAGGTAGATCAAATAGAGTGCCCTGAATACATACGCTATGTGATCAAAAGTATCCGGAACCCCCCCCCCCCCCCCTTCCCAAAAAAAAGAAATATCTTTTTCATATTAGATGCATTGTGCTGCCACCTACTGCCAGTGTCCCATATCAATGACTTCAGTAGTCATTAGACATCGTGAGAGAGCAGAATGAGGCACTCCACAGAACTCACGGATTTCAGTTGTGGTCAGGTGATTGGGTGTCACTTGTGTCTTACGTCTGTACGTGAGATTTCCACACTCTTAAATATCCTGAAGTCCATTGTTTCTGATGTGGTAGTGAAGAGTACATGGGAAGGACACGTGCAAGACAAAAGCGTACATGCTGACCTCGTCTGTTGACTGACACGAGACTGCCAACAGTTGAAGAGGGTCGTTATGTGTAATAGGCAAATATCTATCCCGACCATCACACAGGAATTCCAAACTGCATCAGGAGCCACTGCAAGTACTATGACAATTAGGTGGGAGGTGAGAAAACTTGGATTTCATGGTCGAGTGGCTGCTAATAAGCCACAAATCGCGCCAGTAAATGCCAAACGACGCCTCGCTTGGTGTAAGAAGCGTAAACGTTGTGTGGAGTGACGAATCACGGTACACAATGTGGCGATTCTGATGGCAGAGTGCGGGTATGTCAAATGCCTGGTGAACATCATCTGCCATCATGTGTAGTGCCAACAGTAAAATTAGGAGGCGGTGCTGTTATGGTGTGGTCGTGTTTTTCATGGAGGGGGCTTCCATCCCTTGTTGTTTTGTGTGGCACTATCACGGCACAGGCCTATACTGATGTCTTAAGCACCTTCTTGCTTCCCACTGTTGAAGAGCAATTTGGTGATGGCGATTGGATCTTTCAACACGATTGAGCACATCTTCATAATGTACGGCTTATGGCGGAGTGGTTACACAACAATAACATCCCTGTAATAGACTGGCATGCTCAGAGACCTGACCTGAATCCTGTAGAACACCTTTGGGACGAAACACAGTGTACAGCTCCACACAGTAAATGGAATGACACCATTAATAAATATAGACTTCGATCAGAAATCGGTAGCTAAGGTAGAATATTCAAAATTTCTAGGTGTATGCATTTGTAGAGGACAAGCGGTTATTTTTAGGAAATATGGTGCGAAATTGTGATTTAGTGTGTAGCAGTGCGCATCGCGCACGGCAAATCGCAGACGAAGGCCGGCCAGCGCGTTATGCAGGTGTGACAGTTTTGCAACGAGCGTCGGTATGTGTGTACGTGCGCGGCAGCCATCAGAACGCAGCATTAGCAGAATTACGCAGGCGCGGGCCGCGTGTGGTGCAGTTGCGTAAGCCAACTCATCGAGAACATTCTAATAAACACGCCGCCGCGTAACCGGCGGAGTCAGTAGCGGCCTGCACTATTTAATGGCATCAGAGGTGGGCGTCGGCATTCGGTTCGACCGATTGGGCATTCTGTCACTGTCACGTCATCGTCATCAGTGACGCTGTCCCCGAGGTGTATGCAATGATGAGGGGGTTGAACCGGAAAAAGCACACTGAGGATCTTCTGAAACGTTTGAGTTCAGCTACTTATGCTATTAGGGTCATTGCAAATTTTGGCGATATACGTCTGAGTAAATTAGCTTACCATGCCTGTTTTCATTCTCTGCTTTCGTATGGCATCATATTCTGGGGTAACTCATCATTGAGTAAAAGAGTGTTCATTGCACAAAAGCGTAGCCTCACTACATATATAATGTTATTAACAATCCGAATGAATGCAAAAGTAATAGCAGTGTACATGGCTACAACACTAGGAGAAAGATGATCTTCACTACTCAAGGTTAAATCTAACTTTGGCTCAGAAGGGGGTAAATTACGCTGCCACAAAAGTCTTTGGTCACTTACCTAATAGCATCAAAAGTCTAACAAATAGCCATATAGCATTTAAAAGGAAATTAAAAGAATTTCTTAATGGCAACTCCTCCTACTCATTAGATGAATTTTTGGATATAGTGAGTGGGTAATTTCCCCAACCCCCACAAAAAAATTAAAAATATTAAGTGCCATGTAATATTTTGAGTAATGTAATATCTTGTATAGACACTTTTTATTAACCTGACACGTTCCACATCATTATCAAGTGTCGTATTCATGATCTATGGAATAAGTACTAATCTAATCAAATCTTTGGAATGCCGACTTTGTGCCAGGCCTCACCGACTGACAATGATACCTCTCCTCAGTGCAGTACTGCATGAAGCGTGGGCTGCTATTCCACCAACTGATTGAAAGTATGCCTGTGAGAGTAGAAGCTGTCATCAAGGCTAAGGGTGGGTCAACACCATATTGAATTCCAACACTACTGATGGAGGGCGCCACGAACTTGTAAGTCATTTTCAGCCAGTTGTCGGGTACTTTGGATCACATAGTGCAATCTAGATCATTGACCCTTTCCTTACAGGAGACAAGTCTAGCCAGACATGGCAGATTGCAGTTGGAGACGCACAAGACTCGGTTTTAGTTTCCCGTCCTTTATACCACATACACAAATACACAGATGACATTACTAAGGGAATCAGCAGAGGGACTGCTCTCTATGTCAATGACACTGCCATTTAAAAAAATAACCACAGCCTCCTCCAAAAACATCTCAAACTTCAACAACACCTGGACAAGGTTATGCAGTGGTGTAATCTATGGATGGTCGAGATCAACCCCACAAAGTGCCAGGCGATCTATTTTACCCCCAAAATCAAGCTTCCTGATCGTCAACACGCCATTGATAGCAGGGAATTGGTTGAAACTCTGTCACATATTTGGTCGGCATCTAATATGGAACAAACATCTCATCACTGTAGCAAACAAAGGCTGCGTTCTTTTCTGTAGGATGTATCCCCCCCCCCCCCCCAAAAAAAAGAAAAAAAAAGGTGACAGAGTAACAGTTACAGTGCATACGCCTCCTCTGGCGTTAGCTCATATGTCTGGACGGCCTATATGGCTGGCAGTGCGGTCTATGGCGTCAGCACTAAGATTGCAGCGTCTCCAAAACAAAGTTTTCCATGTCATCTCAGGTGCTGGCAGATACATCCCCAAGACAGGTAAAAGAGACCTTTTAGGCCAACCCGCCCTCTACACTCTAACTCAGGATAAAAAAAAAACATCACAAATATAGCCTTCATCGCTCAGTTGAAACCAGAGGGCATCAGGGGGTTGATACTGGAGCCTTCATCTTTGCCTTTGAAGATTACTCAACGACTGGAAAGATCAAGGTAATGGTGTATCAGTACAATGTGAAATCCTATTTTCCCTTCCCATGTAGTGCTCCAAATTGAACACATGTCTTCAGTCTGTAATGACAGCCCTGTCTGTAGAGGGTGCGGACATCAGTGGCACACGAACGCTCCTCGTGTCTCTCCCCTGTCTCTTTCAACCATGGGAAGCACCATTCCTCCTTTTCACAGGAGCCTTTCAAAGAGAAAAGAAAATCTAAGCGTACAAGACCCTTGACCAAGTCACATATCAGGAGGCTATGAAAAATGAGATTGTTTGCATCCTGTAAGTGTGACAATGATGTTTGCTGAGGCTTCCTAGTGACTACCCTCACCCTTCATGCCTTCTTCATTGGACCCTTTGTGCTGCAGAACTTCACCTGCTCACCTGGTGACTGGAGCCTTCCTACTACAGTGCTGACTCCCCATCCACTGTGGATGTTAATTCCTATCTCACTGCCAGAGAAGAAACACCTTCTCTGCATCTCTCAGCTGGAAGGGGTCTCTCAGGATGCTCTCACCCCAGAATCCTGCTGCTCTGTAACCAGATACCAGCCATTGACTGTAGGGGTGACAGGTTGCTGGCCATAGGCCTTCACATTCCGCCTCTGTTCCTGAAATTAGGGCAGAAAAACCTTTGTGAACATTGAAATCATCCAAGGAGAAGAGTGACAAAAAGAAGACCACCAAAATGAAGAAGGTTGTTGTGACTTGGCAAGACCGCCAAGCCACTATGAGGTAGCCGAAAGGCACGCGTTTAAGCTCACACAGGCTGGCGTGAGGTCTGGAACAGTTAAAGGAGTTGAGTCTAGTAAAAAACGTATGTAGCTTCTGGAATACTTAACTTTAATCCATAATTGGTAAACATCGGTCTGACGGTACATGCATCACAAGATAAATGGCAAACGATAATGGCGCCTTGCTAGGTCGTAGCAAATGACGTAGCTGAAGGCTATGCTAACTGGTGTCTGGCGGTGACACCACAGAGGTTATAGTGGTCTCCATGCTACTGAACCCTGCATCATCTGACACTCTGCCTGGGGTGGGGAGAAGTAGGGCAAAGCATCTTCTGGGAGGTAATGATATCAGATTGATGTGCAAATTAATTACATTGTGACAGATGATTAATTTATGACCTTAACCTATTGTTCTGCTATGTGGTTTTACATGTAACCCCACCCCCTCATCTTAACCTATTGTTTATACTAATTGATTTGTGATCACCTGTGGGTTGATATATGACACCCTGTGGATAATCTTTCCTTCTGAGAAACCCCCATCCCATCCCTCTTCACCTCCTGCCCCCCCTCCTCCTCCACCACGCCTCCTTGAAATCCCCAACCTCTCCCCCTACCCCTCACCGAGACAAGCACAGTTTTGATATAAAATTAATTGACTAATTAATTTAGCTGATAAATTAGTTAATCTCTCCCCCTCAGCCATTCCACTTGCCCTCCTCCCCTCCTCCAGTTCCGCCCTCCCCCATCTGGGAACTTGTCGGAAAAAGACTCAATCTGTGCTGGAGAGGAAGGACCTCATGGCATGAAATTTAAGTCAATATCAATTGCATAGCAGAGGATATACTGTTTGTTTATAAGATCCAATTTTCAGGGGTTGGATCTCTTTATTTGGGGGAAAAGCTCACAAGCAACAACTACATGTCCTAATTATATAATTACACTGCTGCAGATCAAAGGTATTGTTGGAAAATATTCAAGTGTGTGCTGAGTTTGGTGTGCAGGGATCAACTGAGCTAGTGAACAATGCCACCACTAGAGCGTGTCCCAGCCTCCACCCATCGCCCCTCCTCCTAATCCCTTCTAGAAAAAATCTGTGAGAAAAAGACTCACCCTCTGCAGGAGAGGAAGGATCTCATGACATGAAATTCAAATCAGCATCAATAATATATTAATGCATGTTCCTTATTTTAGCTGCTTGCCATGACGTAATAATTGTAAGCATCAAGGATTGGAATGAAGTGCGGTATAACTGCTGCCATTTGGGGTCCCCCACATGTATGTCTATCATCTGGTGGCTGCCATGGAGGTAAAGAACCACCCAATGTTCTAATTACAGATCACGATTCTAAATACTACTGACTGAGGACCGGATGTCGGCCTCCTTTGATCTTGTGGCTCCAAACAAAGCATCATGTGATGGCATTCTGTTGATCACAAAATTCCAGAGTCGGTTCACATTTCTTTTTTCGCATCTCTTTCTCCCTCAAGAGGCTATTTCCTGTTTGTGTGGGAACCAACATTTCCAAACACACAAGCATAGGTTTTCATCTCTCCTCAGAATACTGTGACCCTACTGGCTAATTCTGGTGCCAAAGGGATAGCTGATGTAATTCCAATATCAAAAATAGGGGGAAATAATCCATTTGCACTACCCTATCAAATTAATTGTTTGATAATTTTCAGAAGTCAAACAGATCACTTAAAGCACTCGCCACCACCTTAAAATGATACTTCTCCATAGTAAAAATTATTTTCAACATTCTAGAATCACACAAAAACATTTCGGAAACCAGGTAATTAAATTTCCATCTCAAATAGACCGTAGTGCAAAATATATCCGAAATCTTGTATTCACCGATGTTTGACAACACAAGCTCCCTCCTCCACCACAACGTTTCCACTAAACACATCTCGTGAAAAAATCCTACTAACACCCACAAAAGGCAATTACGAAGAGTGCACCATCTGTCAACTGTTGACAGCCGTGTCCATGCCACCGGCCGATACATCACGTCATTGCACAGGCGCAGTTCATTAGAAACCCGCAGACGCACTGGTCATGCTGGCAGCTGCATGACCATCCCTTAGCATCCACACGTCTGCCCTACCAAATGCTCAGAGGTTGAAGAGACTGTTACCAAGCAGTTGACCGATCAATTTACATAGGTGGAATAATTGTCCCGTGCAAATACTCATCATTTTGAATCTTCTTACGCAACACACACATCTGCTTTTGCCGCCAGTTACCCAACTTACTGGTTACTTTACTAGTCAGCCATCATAGTATGAAGCCACCGGGACTTGGCCCTGAAGCCACAGTCAAGAGCTAAAAGGTTGGCGTATTATTTGCAACTAAACCGCGAGTTCCAATCGACTGAAACATCGTGTCCACTTCTGCCATCAGCTGTAGTGCACTGTGAGACAAACAAGCACAGCTTGGACGTATATTCCACCCCAACATAGACTCTTCCCAGTTTTAAAAAATCCCTTTTACACCATTCGACACAGGGATGTTGTTTACTACACACCTCGAAATCCTCGTGTGAAATGTACATTTTTCCCTTTCATAGGAGCTATTTTCGAAGACAGAAGAAATAGGGGGATACGCGCGTTCTCACATCGCCAAAGTATGTGAAAATCCCGTAACGATATGCAGTAGGCTATGTTTCCTCTAAGTATTCCCCCATCAGGAAAATAAAATATGTTCTAATAAACTTATAACTGTTACATCCTGTGTCACAGGACTAGAATATTAAACTCATTTTTGGCTCATGACGGAGTGCTAAGAAGTTGCTTTAACTATGTCACAGGATGATTGATTACTTTTGAACCAAATGCTTCGTCACATACGAAGTCCCCTAAGGTAACAGCACAGAGGGATTATAAATATCAAGCTTATACTACGTAACACTTCACAAATTTGGTAATATAGCTGACTTTATTACGATGATCATCTCATCACCCTGTATAGGTGGAAGATTGAAATTTTATTAAATGGTCTCGTCACAACTCAAAAGCGCCTAATTACTTCTCCAAATCCCGAATCATATCTGTGGTACTCTAGCGCTCACTTCCACTCTCCTGGCAGAATGTCGTTGATATCAAATTGATAGCTTAATTAATTACAGCTTAATTAATTATACTACGTATCACTTCACAAATTTGGTAATATAGCTGACTTTATTACGATGATCATCTCATCACCCTGTATAGGTGGAAGATTGAAATTTTATTAAATGGTCTCGTCACAACTCAAAAGCGCCTAATTACTTCTCCAAATCCCGAATCATATCTGTGGTACTCTAGCGCTCACTTCCACTCTCCTGGCAGAATGTCGTTGATATCAAATTGATAGCTTAATTAATTACAACGATTATGAGAGTCAGTTTGCATGGCGAGTAATTTTTTCCAGCAGTGGAATTAAGCTCGCCAGGTTGCCTAAATGAGAATACCTGGAGGGAAGACGATGTTCTTTTTGAGGAACACTATAGACAACCGCCATTTGAAGCTGACCACAGAAGAATTCTACCACCGCCAACATACATTTTGTATAAGGACCACGAAGATAAATTACGAGAAATTAGCGCTCATAAGGATGTATACAAGCAATCTTTTTTCCTCGCTCTGTTTGCGAGTGGAATAGGAAAGAGAATGACTAGTAGTTGTATGGGGTACCCTCCGCTACACACCGTATGATGGCTAGCGAAGTAAGTATATAGGTGTAAATTTAGTGCACCTATTAAGATGTCACTTCATCCATTTATAGGCACACAAAATTCATGGAAAAATATTTCCTCTTATTTGTCAATAAAACAAAAGATGGAACTTCTGTTGCTGATTGCCTCACGGCGAAAATTTTCATATTAGCTACTGATTTTCTCATTGCAGCCATTTCACAAGATGTATGTGAGAAATTGTAATATGTTTGCCCGCTCACTAAGGAGAAGCGGTATAGATCTCACCTCTCAACTCCCCTTTCGTCAGAGTATCGTTTACCTGCCGTATTCTCACATATCCTCCACTCTTCGATATACAGCATTTGAATCCACGTGATATCCACGAGTAAGAGATGCCCCCACCAAGTCACAGACTTGTGACAGTGCTCTCGAAATTGTATCACGTTCAACAGCACTGTTAGAAGGCTATCTAGTCCCCCACATGTCACTGACTAATTAAAGGGTTATCTCAACGAAAGAAATAACACACTAACGTACAGGAAGAAATTCACAACCATGCAGCGTATACACGCACTGCACACAGAAATTCAGAACCATAACACCTACGATTCTTTGATATCGAATGACGATCTATAAATATTACTCTCTACATGTCTTTATCTCCATTACTGAATTCCTATGATCCCACGTTAGAAGTATGAGAGTGTAATGGTGTCAGACACTTCACTGATAGCACAGTCTCTTCCCCTCTGCTTGTTATTTTTATAACATCCAATGGAATAAAACTATGAATTATAAAAAAAATTCTCAATAAGCTCAATAAGACATGACCATGTCTCTCTCCCCTGATATATCGAAAACAAATACCGTCCGTGTGTTGACATCGATCGTATGTAGTGATCCTACTAAATACACACATGTTGGTCCACTGGAGCAAGTGCCCAGTGAGTAAAGTCGCTTGCACATACCTGTGCAATTTTGTGTCGCCCGTGCTGTAGGAGGACTATATTCCACAAACTATTAGTCGAAAGAGAGGGTTCTTGTGATGTTTTTTATAAGTAGCTTGATACATTGATTTTCTGCTGTAACACATCCAACCATTGTGCGTCTACAGCTTTATGTGCTACCACATATTTTGTTTTTCTACCATGACTTCTTCGAGACCTGCATCAAGTGCTAAAATGGCATTATTACATTTTGAGGCATTGGCTCTCACAGAAAGCTGGACATCACATGCTGAAAGTTAAGCTGCTCCCACAACACACAGGATGATTGAAATAAAAGACAGAGGCAGTGTTTCTTATTGACAAAGATGTCACAGACATCTCAATATATTAGAACTAGAAGAGTTTGCAACATTGTGGTGCACTTCCAAACAGGTATCCGAAGATGATGACCTCTACATTTAATCTCATCTTTCATCCATGATGGGGTAACAGATGTCTCGGTGCTCTGTTTTCAAAGAGACCCAGAGCACTGATCCCTCATATTGGTGGTGCATATTGCTTCCAGGTATGTGAACGCTGTTTCAATGTTCTAGGTGGCGTTCATCATGAGTGCCAAGTCTTCAGACACTGCGTCTTTCATTTCTATAGCTTACAATGTAGAACTAAATGTTGAACAAGGTATGTTATACAGGACTTAAATCCATAGAGAACAGATAGCATGGACCATCAACTGCCAATAGCACTGAGGGAGGAATGGAATGATTCTCTTACACCCAGGCGAGCAGGTATATAACCTCATACCTCCACATTTTTTTGCCCTGTTTACCTCAGTTTTACGTATTTTCCACCAATTTTTGTGATTTTAGCAGGTTTCTCGTAATTGAGATCTTTTTATCCATTTACGCAAGTTCCAAACCACTACTCTTGACTATTTGTCACATCAACAAAACGTCTCATCGCGTCGATCTCATGTTGTTCTCAGCTAATGGCTTTGCAGCATGATTCTCACTTTCTGTGTCGTTGATAAACCGCCACCTTCCATTACATCGAGAGGTCTATATCGATGTTGAAACGTCGCCAACCCTATCACAACGAGTACACCACACAACGAAAATAATTTTTTAGTGTAGGAAATAGCCATCAGCATAGAGAAGGTGCAAAACGTACGTTCCTTAGTCGAAACAGTTTATAAACTCTGTAAGATTTTATTCTGATTGGCCATCTCGCCCTATATGGGAGTCACAAAGTATTCTCGTGTTTGTGGATCCTGAGCGAAATCCTAGGTGGTCTCTCTATACATCTTGTAACTGTTTCTGTGTCTTTAAACAACACTTCCTTCAACATTGTCTCCGATTTAATTTGGAACTGACCAGAAATAGGAGTGCTTTACACCCACTACATTTGACGTCTCATTAAGGAACAGAAAGAGCAAAATTCCATGTAATCATTACACTTCGATATTTTGCTTTTGGGAAGAACATAACATGTGTTCCAAACTTTCCATGTAATCATTGAACTTCAATATTTTACTTTTGGGAAGGACATAACATGTGTTCCAAACTTGCACAACCGACGAATAGCCGTGATATACACTGGTATTCTCATTTCAACATCATAACCATCTTCCCACCAAGACTGAACCAGTCTTACTCACGTCACCCATACATTCACGCACGGTCCCTCTAGATGCATGAATGCCGAAGAAGTTAGCACCATTTGTTCGTGTGTTGGAAATACGAACCTAACACATTTGAGAGTATTGTGGTGATCTAACAGACGATTAAGAAGAAGAAGAACCATACGATGTGTGAATGATGGAGTTCCAGACGGAAGGAGTTTGAAACATTTTACATAAATCACTTCCGATAGCAGTTCTGTAGTATTGTAGCAGTGTTTGGATTCCATACCAGGAAATGGTTGGAAAGAACATAACAACACACTCCTAAGGGTACATAGTTCTGCACTTAAACATACTATAATGTTCAAGCAGTGGGGTTTCCGATATATCAGTCGACCGGAGTTCAACGCTGTTAAAATCTCAATGCAGGAATTATACACTACTGGCCATTAAAATTGCTACAGCACGAAGATGACGTGCTACAGACGCGAAATTTAACCAACAGGAAGAAGATGCTGTGATATGCAAATGATTAGCTTTTCAGAGCATTCACACAAGGTTGGCGCCGGTGGCGACACCTACTACGTGCTGTCATCAGGAAAGTTTCCAACCGATTTCTCATACACAAACAGCAGTTGACCGGCGTTGTCTGGTGAAACGTTGTTGTGATGCCTCGTGTTAGGAGGAGAAATGCGTACCATCACGTTTCCAACTTTGATAAAGGTCGGATTGTAGCCTACCGCGATTGCGGTTTATCGTATCGCGACATTGCTGCTCGCGTTGGTCGAGATCCGATGACTGTTAGCAGAATATTGAATCGGTGGGTTCAGGAGGGTAATACGGATCACTAGCAGTCCATATGACAGGCATCTTATCCCCATGGCTATAACGTATCGTGCAGCCACGTCTCGATCCCTGAGGCAACAGATGGGGACGTCTGCAAGACAACAACCATCTTCACGAACAGTTCGACGACGTTTGCAGCAGAATGGACTATCAGCTCGGAGACCATGGCTGGGGTTACCCTTGACGCTGCATCACAGACAGGAGCGCCTGTGATGGTGTACTCAACGACGAACTTAGGTGCACGAATGGCAAAACGTCATTTTTTCGGATGAATCCAGGTTCTGTTTACAGCATCATGATGGTCGCATCCGTGTTTGGCGACATCGTGGTGAACGCACATTGAAAGCGTGTATTCGACATTGCCATACTGGCGTATCACCCGGCGTGATGGTATGGGGTGCCATTGGTTACACGTCTCGGCCACCTCTTGTTCACATTGGCGGCACTTTGAACAGTGGACGTTACATTTCAGATGTGTTACGGCACGTGGCTCCACCCGTCATTCGATCCCTGCGAAACCCTACATTTCAGCAGGATAATGCACGACCGCATGTTGCAGGTCCTGTACGGGCCTTTCGAGATACAGAAAATGTTCAACTGCTGCCCTGGCCAGCACATTCTCCAGATCTCTCAGCAATTGAAAATGTCTGGTCAACGGTGGCCGAGCAACTGTCTCGTCACAATACGCCAGTCACTACTCTTGATGAGTGGTATCGTGTTGAAGCTGCATGGGCAGCTGTACCTGTATACGCCATCCAAGCTCTGTTTGACTCAATGCCCAGGCGTATCAAGGCCGTTATTACGACCAGAGGTGGTTGCTCTGGGTACTGATTTCTCAGGATCTAGGCACCCATATTGTTTGAAAATGTAATCACATGTCAAGTCTAGTATAATATATTTGTCCAATGAATACCCGTTTATCTTCTGCATTTCTTCTTGGTATAGCAATTTTAATGGCCAGTAGTGTATTTCCAACACCTGATGTACATTCATCCTGCAAGTTTTCAATCCCACTCACTATGGCGAGAACGTTTAAGATGATAAAGCTACTACCTTCTACATCAAAGGAAAACTTTCGAACATTATCCCAGCTGTAATTCATGTTGGCTGCACCTCCGAACCCCATCCCAGCCATAACGCATGATGGATCCATTTTTGAACCCTTTCCTGACCATAAAGCGTGGTGGACCCACTGTTGTACTCTATCCCCCACCTTAACATGTTGTGGATCCATCTATGAGCTCTCTCCTGATCATATCCTGTGCCATGCCCTCCCTCCTCCCCCCTCCCGTTGTAACCGATACAGGCACACAAGCATACAGAAAAATAGCACAGTTGTGCTAGGCGTTGACAGCTGTACTACATATACAATCAATTTTAGAATCCATGGAGAGAAGCGATGTCATGATCACATGATAAGGAGTGTCATGAAATCGGTAAAATTACGAAAATTGAAAATACAGGTAAATTGAGGGAAATTACTCCAAAATTCGGGGAAATTGAAGGAGAATGAGTGAGTGCTTACGTTCTGCTTAGTGCAAGAAAATTCTTTTACATGCGAACGAGGATGTGACAGCAAGAGGAATCCGAGAAAAAGTTTATATGGAAGTACTGTGAACCAAGGAAGAGTCATTTTCAGTGGACAGCGATAAGACGACTGGAACAGATTGTTTAACTTGGATGACCACCAAATGTAGAGTAATAAATTATATTTGTCGGATCACAAGTCCAGGTGTGACCTCAAAGTTATTGGCAACTACCTCATAGATGTTTATAAAGTGTCCATAGCTAAAGAGCGTTGTATTACTAGATTGGGGACTGCAGTATGCAACTACAGAATGGATCGTGTGTTTGACCCTGTGCAAGACTGTTTATGGAGTTTGAACTCTAACGAACAGTATTTACAATGTGGTTCTCTGTACTCTCTACCAATCACAGCCACGTAGTGTCAACTAACAAATACCTTACAGAACAGTTGTTACATCGACCTCAACAGACGTATCGAAGACTGGAGGATTCGTGACAATACGGCAGGTAAACGATACTCTAACGAAAGGTGGTGTTGAGAAGTGAGCTCTATACCGCTTCTCCTAAGTGTTGTGGACAACGATATTACAGCTTCTCACATACGTCTCACGAAGTAACTGTAACGAGAAAATTAGGAGCTAATATGAAGATTTTTACCGAGAGACAATCAGCAACAGAAGTTCCGTCTTTTGCTTTGTCGATAAATAAGAGAAAATATTTTTCCGTGAGTTTTGTATGTGTATAATGGATGGAGTGACATCTTAATAGGTAGACTAAATTTACATTTACATCTATATGCTTACTTCGCTAGCCATCATTCGGTGTATAGCAGAGGGTACCCCGTACAACTACTTGTCATTCTCTCTGCTATTTCACTAGCAAACAGAACGAGGAAAAAAGATTGCTTGTACACCTCCTTACGAGCGCTAATTTCTCATATCTTATCATCGTGGTCCTTATGTAAAATGTTTGTTGGCGCCAGTAGATTTCTTCTGTGGTCAGCTTCAAATGGCGGTTCTCAATAGTGTTCCTCAAAAAGAACATCGTTTTCCCTCCAAGGATTACCATTTAAACAACCTGGCGAGTGTAATCCGAGCCGGCCGCGGTGGTCTAGCGGTTCTAGGCGCTCAGTCCCGAACCGCGCGACTGCTACGGTCGCAGGTTCGAATCCTGCCTCGGGCACGGATGTGTGTGACGCCCTTAGGTTAGTTAGGTTTAAGTAGTTCTAAGTTCTAGGGGACTGATGACCACAGATGTTAAGTCCCATAGTGCTCAGAGCCATTTGAACCATTTGTAATCCGACTGTTGCAAAAAATTACTCGCTATGTAAATTGACTCTCATAATTGGTTTAATTAATTAAGCTATCAATTTGGTATCAGTGACATGCTGGCAGGAGAGTGGAAGTGAGGGCTGGAGTACCACAAATATGATTCGGGAATTGGAATGGTAATTAGGTGCTTTTGGGTTGTGACGAGACCATTTAATAATATTTAAATCTCCCACCTACAGTGGGAGAGATGACCATCATAATAAAATCAGATATATTACCGAATTTATGACGCGATACGTAAATAAACTTGATGTTTAAAACTTCCTTGAGTAGTTGGCTTAAGAGACTTCATATGTGATGAAGCCTTTGCTTACGTTAAGAGAGTTTGAAAGTGAGTAAATATCGTGGGGCAGAGGTGGATGCTCCATTCTTAGCCTTCCGATGATGAAATGTCTCTGAACATGTTGGCTGCCCTGATTTTCCATCTTCCCCAACTCTTCTTGTTTTTGGATGACTTCTGTGCCCACAATCTTTTGTGGGGTGGAACCGTAACCACTGTCTGTGGTAAAACTATCAAAACTTCGCTTACAGAGTTTGATTTTTGTCTCTCGAATACTGGTGCCTCTACACACTTCAGTGTGCCATATGGATTTTATTAGGCCTGGCCTTCTGTGCTCCATCCAACGGAGAATGCGTCATGACCTGTATGACAGTGATCATTTTCTAGTCGTCTTCTTCTTGCTTCATCATAGCTCGCCTGAGAATCCACCAAGATGGGCTCTCAACAATGCTGACTCGGATGCCTTTGACTTAGCCTTCGCCCTTAGCATCACACAATGTGGAGGCATCGATATGGCTATCTGTTGGCAACAGACTTAGCGTTCCTCTATTCCTTGGGATCCCTCCTGTCAAAAGACAATACCGCGAGGACTTCACAAATTGCTGTGGCTATTAGAGATTGCGGATGGGCTCTCCAGTGTCGTAAGTAACATCCCTCGATGGAGCACCTGAATGGCTTTAAACAGCTCTGTGCCCAGGTCCACCACCTAACAAAATGATTGAAACAAGAATGTTGGAGAGAGTATGTCACTACTTTAGACTACATACTTCGCATGGCTGGGCAAAGTTTGACACCTCTATGGACACCACTTCCCAGCAAGTGTACCTCATATCTCCCTGAATTGTATTGTCTGCATGTTGTCCCCCAACGTTTTGCTCTGCATCACACTCTAGTCTCTGCATCTCAGAATTACCAGCCTGTATTTAGTGTCCTCAAAAAGTGGGTAGAGCTAACTCAGTTACCTTTCACTACACATCATCCGGAGCCATATAATGCTCCATTCACTGAGTGGGAATTCCTCAGTGTCTTAGCCCTTTGTCCTGATATGGCTCCAGGATCACACTGCATCCACAGCCAAATGTTAAAACATATTTAGGTGGAATGCCAGCATCAGATCGCTGTCAGTTTCAACTGTATCCGAAGCGAGAGTGAATTTCCATCTCAGTGACGAGAAAGACTGATTGACCCAGTACAGAAACTGGGTAAACCCTCCCTTAAGATGGAGAGTTATCGCCCAGTTAGTGTCACTAACATTCCCTGCAAGTTGTTCGAACGTGTGCTGGGCCAGCAGCTGTGTTGGTACCTTGTGTCTCATGGTTTTTTGGCTCCATCCCTGGGCAGTATTCACTAAGGCCATTCTTCCACTGATAATCTGGTCTGCGTGCAGTATGCTATCTAGTCAGGTCTTGCCCTGCGTCGACACCTTATCACTGTCTTCTTCAACTTGCAAAAGACTTGCAAGGCCACATGGCGTAATCCTCATTACCCTACATAAGAGGAGACTCCGAGGTATGCTCTCGATTTTCGTCCAGAATCTCTTGATACACTTTACTTTCTAGATCAAGTGGGACTTCCCACAGTAACCCCTGTATACAAGATAGTGGGCTCCCGCAGGGATCTGTATCGTTTCCCTTTTTCTAGTGACTGTCAGTGGTCTACTTGCAGCATTGGTGGGGTCTGCAGTGTCATCCTCCCTGTATGCCGACAGTTTTGGCATTTATTGTTTCTCCTCCACTATGGTATTCGCTGAATACAGACTGCAGGGTGCCATATAAAAGACGCATTCCTCGGCTAACAACCATGGCTTCTAGTTTTCGGCCACCAAGTCATGTGTCATGCATTTCTGTCGCCATCATAATGTCCATCTACAACTGGAACTCTACTTGATGACTAATTGCTCAATATAGTGGAGTCATATTGCTTTCTGGGACTGGTCTTTGATGCCTCTTTGGCATGACTTCCCTATATTCGCCAACTTATGCAAATTTGATGGTCACAACCTAAATACACTTCACTGTCTCAGTAACACCAGCTGGGACAAAGACAACTACACTTTTTCAGTGTTACAAAGCTCTGATCCTATTCTGTCTTTATTATGGGAGTCTGGCATATGGCCCAGCAATGTCTTCAGCATCCTGGATGTTGGACCCAATACACTACTGAGGGGTCTGACTCACAGCAGATGCTTTTGTATTGAACCTCTGTACAGCCTTCTTGTGGAAGTAGGGGTCCCTCAACTACAGATCATGTGCCAAGAACTTCTCAACTATGTGATGCACATTTGCTGCTCCCTTGAGCATTCGAATTACTCTGTCCCTTTCTGGTAGGAAGATCCACCACCCACAATAGTAGCCAAGGACCATAGTCATACAGTGTCTCTGCTCTGGTCTCCAAATTCCCCTGCTGGTGTCCCTTCATGTATGAGTTCACAGTGTGTACCCCATCCTTAGATCTGTCACAACCTATCATTGGGACCAAAGACATTTTGGACCCACCGATTTTTCGCCTCCTGTTCCTGGGAGTTCTTGATGCATTTCTGGATTCGGAAGTGGTACACACTGACAGCTCCACAGTCGACATATGAACCGGTTTTCCCTAGATGCATGCAAGATGCAGTGAACTACACTCCTTGTCGAACAGATGAGAGTATTCACTGCAGAACTAATGGTCAAAGTTCGAGCCCTTAGACATGTTCATGCTTGCACTGACGAGACATTCTTAATCGGCAATGACTCCCTATGTATTCAGGCTATCAACCAGCGCTACCGTTCTCGCTTCCCACGCCCGGGTTCCCGGGTTCGATTCCCGGCGGGGTCAGGGATTTTCTCTGCCTCGTGATGGCTGGGTGTTGTGTGCTGTCCTTAGGTTAGTTAGGTTTAAGTAGTTCTAAGTTCTAGGGGACTTATGACCACAGCAGTTGAGTCCCATAGTGCTCAGAGCCAGCGCTACGCTCAACACCCTTGGCTGCACTATTGAGGATCTCCTTTCTGATCTCCATCAAACTGGACAGTCGGTCATCTATGTCTGGACCATAGGTTATACTGGGATCCCAGAGAATGAACATGCCAACCAGTTTTCCTAGTTGTCTACCAGGATACCAACTTTGGAGATAGTGGTACTGGGACAAGACCTTTGGCCGACTCTATACCGTCTATTATTGTAGTCTTTGAGCACAGATAAATGTGCCCTGATTTCTCCAAACAAACTGCTAGCAATAAAGGTGACTATGTCCATGTAGCAGCCTTTCCTCCATGCCTCTCACATGGAATCTACCGTTTTCTGTCGGTTTTGGATTGACTATACTTTGCTGACCCATGGCCACATCCTACAATGTGAGGATCCACCCCATTGCCTGTGTGGTACCTATCCTGCTGGCCTGACCCAACTTGGCCACCTTATGGCTAAACGTTAAACTTACTATCATACTACCTCTGGTGACAGCGGATGACGCCAAAGCAGCTGATCTGGTTTTACGCTTTTTCCATGAAGGGTTTTCTACTTGTCTCTGTGAGATAGGGCACCCTGGCATCTTTGACCTCTTGTAGCACCTGCTTCAACCCTGGGGGGCATACGAATATCCTTGCTCGATGGTCTAGCCTGGCCCCTGTCCTTCCTACCGTTTCAATTCTTCTTATTCCTTTAACTCTGTCATTGGTTTACTGTCTCGTCGTCTTTGTTCTCTTTCTTGAGATTTTATCAACTTGTCTATGTCGCCAGCTTTCTTGTGATAATGGATGGCGAGGACAGACCAGTCAGATGCAGAGTGTGATTCTGTCATTTCATAACATGCCTCAGGGACCTGCAGCTACTTTCCAGGCGGAGCAGCTCAGCTAACTGCACCCTCTTACCACTTTCTGACCTCTGCTTCCTTGTCTGTTAGCTTTCTGTGTCCTTCCTCTCTGAAGGCTCTTCCCAGCTTGACAAATATATTATGGAGGGACTGATGATTTGTAGTTTGGCCTCTTGAACTCTGATGGAACAACAATTATGTATTTGTGTAGTAAACTGTCGCTATTTCATGTGTTAATATTCAGAAGTGATAATTTTGACAGATAACGTCACTTTTTGTGGATTACTACAAGTAAAGATGTATTATTAGCAGCCCAACACCTCCTGTGCAGTAGCTGGAAGCAGATCTTAGTTGGTGGTCATTTCTTGTACTGATTTACGTGGAGTGGAATTTGGGCAGCCATTAACTTTAAACAGTAGTTAACTACACAAGCCTGATACTGGTATAAGTTTCTTACAACAAATACCATTTATATCAAGTAGCAGACTATATGTCGACTCCTACTGTATGATCCAATGTGCTAATAATTACTATACACGACGAAATTGCTATTGTGTGAAAATGCCCTGATTATTCGTCTAAGGTTACTCTGTTCTAGCTCAAGATAATTTTACTTATTAAGTTGCTAAAGTCGTAAAAACAATCATTTATGCGCACGTATCTGAATCGAAAGTGATCAGAGACACCAGTTCTTGCATACTGTTTGTATGCGTATAATCGTAAGTTTGGAATATATCCTAAGCTTGTGGTTAAAGCCAGCACATCAATGTGTACGCTAGTTTTTGTGACTTTAGACACGTAATGTATACTCTTATGATAATCACTAATTAAAATGAATTCTCTGCATGTAATGAACAAGGCAGTGTGCACCACATGGTTGCTATTAACACAACGAAACTTCACACTGGGCAGTTGCTATTAGCTAGCAAATCTTATGAGTTTCAACAAAATTTCTTTATACTACGATATCTTTTTAATCAATAAACCTTTTAAAATAATTACGATCAGAAAATGCATCAATGTGCGCTATTGATCCATTTGTATCATCGTTGTCCGCACTGGAATGACATCGACTCGGCACTCCTCTTAACTGATCTCAAGATTGCGACGCTTTGTTATTATTAGTTATTAGATAAATAAATAATTACTTACGATGCTGGTTTATTAAGGAGCCTAATTTTCGTAAGTTGTATGTGGCGTCAGACTGGGTAAGTTGTATCTAGCGTCAAATTGGGTGACACTCGTTTCACAACACTTACCGCAAACGTGACGTCATTTTGACGTCACACACAACGGCGACAACCGCATGCTCGGCTACCGACTTTCGTTAATGTTCGATAAGGGCCCCTCACAAGACTTTATGCATGCGTACTGGAGATTTACAAAAACAAGTCATTCTTGGAATGGTTTATTATGCACTCCTGGAAATGGAAAAAAGAACACATTGACACCGGTGTGTCAGACCCACCATACTTGCTCCGGACACTGCGAGAGGGCTGTACAAGCAATGATCACACGCACGGCACAGCGGACACACCAGGAACCGCGGTGTTGGCCGTCGAATGGCGCTAGCTGCGCAGCATTTGTGCACCGCCGCCGTCAGTGTCAGCCAGTTTGCCGTGGCATACGGAGCTCCATCGCAGTCTTCAATACTGGTAGCATGCCGCGACAGGGTGGACGTGAACCGTATGTGCAGTTGACGGACTTTGAGCGAGGGCGTATAGTGGGCATGCGGGAGGCCGGGTGGACGTACCGCCGAATTGCTCAACACGTGGGGCGTGAGGTCTCCACAGTACATCGATGTTGTCGCCAGTGGTCGGCGGAAGGTGCACGTGCCCGTCGACCTGGGACCGGACCGCAGCGACGCACGGATGCACGCCAAGACCGTAGGATCCTACGCAGTGCCGTAGGGGACCGCACCGCCACTTCCCAGCAAATTAGGGACACTGTTGCTCCTGGGGTAGTCGGCGAGGACCATTCGCAACCGTCTCCATGAAGCTGGGCTACGGTCCCGCACACCGTTAGGCCGTCTTCCGCTCACGCCCCAACATCGTGCAGCCCGCCTCCAGTGGTGTCGCGACAGGCGTGAATGGAGGGACGAATGGAGACGTGTCGTCTTCAGCGATGAGAGTCGCTTCTGCCTTGGTGCCAATGATGGTCGTATGCGTGTTTGGCGCCGTGCAGGTGAGCGCCACAATCAAGACTGCATACGACCGAGGCACACAGGGCCAACACCCGGCATCATGGTGTGGGGAGCGATCTCCTACACTGGCCGTACACCACTGGTGATCGTCGAGGGGACACTGAATAGTGCACGGTACATCCAAACCGTCATCGAACCCATCGTTCTACCATTCCTAGACCGGCAAGGGAACTTGCTGTTCCAACAGGACAATGCACGTCCGCATGTATCCCGTGCCACCCAACGTGCTCTAGAAGGTGTACGTCAACTACCCTGGCCAGCAAGATCTCCGGATCTGTCCCCCATTGAGCATGTTTGGGACTGGATGAAGCGTCGTCTCACGCGGTCTGCACGTCCAGCACGAACGCTGGTCCAACTGAGGCGCCAGGTGGAAATGGCATGGCAAGCCGTTCCACAGGACTACATCCAGCATCTCTACGATCGTCTCCATGGGAGAATAGCAGCCTGCATTGCTGCGAAAGGTGGATATACACTGTACTAGTGCCGACATTGTACATGCTCTGTTGCCTGTGTCTATGTGCCTGTGGTTCTGTCAGTGTGATCATGTGATGTATCTGACCCCAGGAATGTGTCAATAAAGTTTCCCCTTCCTGGGACAATGAATTCATGGTGTTCTTATTTCAATTTCCAGGAGTGTATTTATTGCTACAATAAAATGTCACACAATCATTTATCGACGGTTAATGCCTTTATGTGAAGATGCTCTCTCATGAGTGAGTTGTTATCATCAATAATTTACAAATTAAGCATGAAACACACTTGTATTATAATTTGCAGTGTTCTGTTTCAAGGTAATGGAGTACTGAATATTTATCACAAACACTTTACCGTTATCATAAAATGTCACTTAACACATCAACGATATAAGCCTTCAAGACTAAATATGATAACCAAGACAGGAGACAAACATCACACGACTAAGTGCTAGTGTAATGGTTAACGGCGTGGATCCTGGAATCAAAAGCTCTGGCTTCGCATCCTACCATATAAAAATATTTTTTTCATGTTAACTTTGTTAACACATACTGCGGCTTTGTAATGCAAGTGTGTTCTGCAGTATTTGATGTTATTTACTTTCTATTTCATTTGAGAAAGAAGGATGAAATAAATATGTGAATATGGAGTGATTTCCGAGTGTGTGGGTACGGAGAACCTAAGAGGACAGCTTAATTTGCTGCGAGTGAATCGGGGACTCAACATTCACATGATTCATTGTTACAAAGTCGACAACCGATGATGTGGTCATCGATATTGCGCGTGACATCAAACTGACGTCACGTTTGCAGGAAGAGTTGTAAACGAGTGTTACTCGTTAAGTATTTGCGACAAGGAAGAATATGAATGTTATTGCTGTCCGTTTCATTTGCAGCAATTTAAGCTTTCCTCTTACGTTTCTGCTTAGCCACACACTCGGGAATCGCTTCATATTTATTTCGACTTTCGTTCTCAAATCAGATGAAATTTAAACAACATCGAATACTGCAGAACATAGTTGCATTACATTCATAAGAAAGTCCCAGAACACGTTAACAACGTCAACTTGAAAACAAATAGTGGCGTATGACGGAATGCATACCCACGGCTTGTGATTCCAGAATCCACGACGTTATCAATTACACTAGCACTTAGTCAGGTGATATTTGTCTCCTGCCTTGGTTATCATATTCGTTCTGAAAGCTTATATCATCACTGATGCGTTATTAAGTGAATATAATGATAATGGTGTCGTGTTTGTGATAAATTTTCAATCCTCCGTTACCTTGATACAGCATACTGCAAATTATAACAGAAGTGTGTTTCATGCTTAATTTGTAAATTACTGACGATAATAAGTTACTCCTGAGAGAGGTATTAATCGTCGATAAATGATTATGTGATATTTTATTACAGCAAAAATATGATAAACCACTCCAAGAATGATGTGTTTTTGTTAATCTCCCGTGCGAGCGCACATAGTCTCGTGAGAGGGCAGTATCGAACGTTGAAGAAAGTCGATAGCCGATCATGCGGTCGTCACGTCTGAGAGAAATGTTATGAAACGAATGTTATCCAATTGCACTGAGAGTACTCAGTTCTGTTAAGACTTTTCTACGTCGACTCTTCCCCAAGAATAGTCGAATCGCGTGTAACTTAACCACCTGTAAAACCATTTACTAAACAAATGTAGAGCGATACCATTACTTTTAACAATTAAATAAGTTTTTAGATGGCCTTTGATTCATCTTCTAGTGACCGGCTGTTATCAAAGTAATCTTCGCAGACCGAGCACACGGTGAATAGCATCTTTCCAACTCACATTTGAATTTCAGCCGCGCATTAGGACTGGTACAATGTAACGTATGGTTCGAAAGGACACACGTGAACAACATATAATAATAACATCAAACACACATTCTGCAAAAATGACATGATTCTCATGGGTGTTAGGAGTAATGATGTAACTTCCAGAAACCTGAAAAGGTTATTAAAAAAAGTGACTGGTTGCAGTTTTATGTATTTACATCATACAGTTTCCTTTTGTCGCGTCACACCCTTTATCTCCTCAACCTCAATCCAGTCCAATCCAATTACCTTGAAGAAAACCGTCTATTGACACATAGCACGGATTCAGGAAATATCGTTCTTGTGAAACACAGCTAGCGCTTTATTCACACAAAGTAATGAGTGCTATCGACGGCGGATCTAAAACTGATTCCATATTTCTAGTTTTTGCAGAAGCCTTTTGACACTGTTCCTCACAAGTGACTTCAAATCAAACTTTGTGCTTATGAAATATCGTCTTAATTCTGCCAAAGGATTCGTAATTTCCTGTCAGAAAGGCCCCAGTTCGTAGTAACTGATGGAAAGTCATCGAGTAGAACAGAGGTGATATCTGGCATTCTAAATGAAGTGTTAAAGGCTCTCTGTTGTTCCTGATTTGTATAGGTTTAGGCGGTTTAGGAGACAATCTGAGCATTTCTCTTAGATTGTTTGCAGATCATATTGTCGTTTACCATCTAGGAAAGTCATGAGAAGAACAAAACCAATTGCAAAATGATTTAGACAAGATATGTATGCGGTGTGAAAAGCGACAATTCAGTCTACTGCAAAGTGCGAGGTCATCCATATGAGTGCTAAAAGAAATTCGTGAAATTTTGGTAGCACGTTAAATCACTCATATCTATCAATTCAGCTAAACACCTAGGGATTCCAATTACAAAGAACTTAAACTGAACGACCACGCAAATAATATTGCGTGGAAGGCGAACCAAAGACTATGCTTTATTGGCTGAACTCTTAAAATATGCAACAGATTTTCTAAAGGGAAAGTTAAGAAGGGCAACTTGTCTTGTACTATGGTGAAATAGGGGAGACGGTGCCATAATATAATGCCACGGATATAATACGCGAGTTGAGGCGGTCTAAGTGGATAATACTGCAATTTTTACCGGATAGAATTTCCGTATAGTTCCTTTCAGCGTAATTTCCTTGTTAGGCGAATAGCTTTTTCATCTTACATGGCAAGAAGATACTGATGTTATGATCTTCTAGTATTTAACGCAGGCAATGAAAATACAGCATGTAGCTCTGATACCACTTTATCTTTGTTACAACTTCTTACTAACGTCAACGTTAATTCCTGACTTGTATCTAGCCGCAATATTCCGAATTCGCCTTTTAGCTTTTCAACTAAAGTTTGGTGCTACTTCTCTGAATTGCCTGAAAGACTGTGTGCTCTAAGCTGTATCTTCCATCCATGACGGAGTAGTTGCACATATAATTTTTATGATGCAGTAATTTATCCTTGAAACATTTAGTGAGACAGTGAGTGTTAGTTTTATTCCGGACAACTTCTCAGTCATACAATTGGAGTTATATCTGCACCACCTTGTTTACAGTTATATCAAGTTAGAGAAAGCTGTTATTTGTGCAAGTGAAATTTATGTTGTCGGAGCAATGAATTTAATTTTATGTATAATTTTACATCCTGTTAAGCACTGAGACGACTTTTATTTTATTGACGGGTGGTTTACATACCATGCAACCAGCATCGTATTACGTAATTCTCTTCATTTAAACAAAGTCTTGCAAGTACTTAAAGAGCACTTAGTAGCAGGTAACAGACCATACTCATGGTATACGATAAAAATTGCAATCCTTTAAGATTACCGATGAAAAAGCCAAATAAGAGACCAAATACACTAATTTGTTCTGAAGTAATGTTACATTATCTTCTGTTTATACGGAGACTTCCAGCAGTTAAATGTGAACCGATGCTTAGTTATGGTGCTGTTGCCTGACAGACAGTCCATGATATTCTGCAGTATTTCTCCATGGAAACAGACATTCAGTTATATGTACGAGTTACGATTTCTGGAGATGACGACTGGTACAATAATAATGTTACGCGCAACGCGGTCTTCAGAAGTTCGTTGTGGTGGTGGTGGTCTGTAGACCGTCCATAATGTATTTAAGTTCTCAAGATGACTTGCTTTTTTCGTTTCTACTGATATGTACATCGATGCCAAAATTTCTCCAAGAACCACTTGCATGAATATCAAGAGCTCAGATGGAAACCCAGTTCTATGCAAAGAAGGAAAAGCGGAAAGGTGGAAGGATTATACAGAGGGACTATACAAGGGTGATGTTCTTGAGGACAATATTATGGAAATGGAAGAGGATGTAGATGAAGATGAAATGGTAGATATGATACTGCGTGAAGTGTTTGACAGAGCACTGAAAGACCTGAGCCGAAACAAGGCCCCGGGAGTAGACAAATTCTATTAGAACTACTAATAGCCTTGGGAGAGCCAGCCCTGACAAAACTTTACCATCTGATGAGCAAGATGTATGAGACAGGCGAAATACCCTCATACTACAAGAAGAATATAATAGTTCCAATCCCAAAGAAAGCAGGCGTTAACAGATGTGAAAATTACCGAACTATCCGTTTAATAAGCCACGGCTGCAAAATACTAACACGAATTCTTTACAGACGAATGGAAAAACTGGTAGAAGCCGACCTCGGGGAAGATCAGTTTGGATTCCGTATAAATGTTGGAACACGTGAGGCAATACTGACCCTACGACTTATCTTAGAGAATAGATTAAGGAAAGTCAAGCCTACGTTTCTAGCATTTGTAGACTTAGAGAAAGCTTTTGACAATGTTGATTGGAATACTCTCTTTCAAATTCTGAAGGTGGCAGGGGTAAAATACAGGGAGCGAAAGGCTATTTACAATTTGTACAGAAACCAGATGTCAGTTATAAGAATCGAGGGACATGAAAGGGAACCAGTGGTTGGGAAGGGAGTGAGTCAGGGTTGTAGCCTATCCCCGATGTTATTCAATCTGTATATTGAGCAAGCAATAAAGGAAACAAAAGAAATATTCGGAGTAGGAATTAAAATCCATGGAGAAGAAATTAAAACTTTGAAATTCTTTGTAATTCTGTCAGAGACAGCAAAGGACCTGGAAGAGCAGCTGAACGGAATGGACAGTGTCTTGAAAGGAGGAAATAAGATGAACATCAACAAAAGCAAAACAAGGATAATGGAATGTAGTCGAATTAAATCGGCCGGCCGGAGTGGCCGAGCGGCTCTAGGCGCTACAGTGTCGAACCGCGATACCGCTGCGGTCGCAGGTTCGAATCCTGCCTCGGGCATGGATGTGTGTGATGTCCTTAGGTTAGTTAGGTTTAAGTAGTTCTCAGTTCTAGGGGACTGATGACCTCAGAAGTTAAGTCCCATAGTGCTCAGAGCCATTTGAACCATTTTTGAATTAAATCGGGTGATACTGAGGGTATTAGATTAGGAAATGAGACGCTTAAAGTAGTAAATGAGTTTTGGTATTTGAGGAGCAAAATAACTGATGATGGTCGAAGTAGAGAGGATATAAAATGTAGACTGGCAATGGCAAGGAAAGCGTTTCTGAAGAAGAGAAATTTGTTAATATCGAGTATAGATTTAAGTGTCAGGAAGTCTTTTCTGAAGGTATTTGTACGGAGTGTAGCCATGTATGGAAGTGAATCGTGGACAATAAATAGTTTAGACAAAAAGAGAATAGAAGCTTTCGAAATGTGGTGCTACAGAAGAATGCTGAAGATTAGACGGGTAGATCACATAACTAATGAGGAGGTATTGAATAGAATTGGGGAGAAGAGAAATTTGTGGCACAAGTTGACTAGAAGAAGAGATCGGTTGGTAGGACATGTTCTGAGGCATTAAGGGATCACCAGTTTAGTACTGGAGGGCAGCGCGGAGGGTAAAAATCGAAGAGGGAGACCAAGAGATGAATACACTAAACAGATTCGGAAGGATGTAGGTTGGAGTAGGTACTGGGAGATGAAGAAGCTTGTACAGGATAGAGTAGCATGAAGAGTTGAATCAAACCAGTCTTCGGACTGAAGACCACAACAACAACAACAACCACTTGTAACCTAGTCGATCTTCCCTCTCGTATTTTTAGTGAACTGGTCTTGTTACGTTTTCCGTCTTTACCAAATTAAAACACATCGGTAATGACGAGAGGAAAAACCAATGATACAAACTTTACATTGTGATAACAAAAATCAGGGTACAGCGATATGCACATATACAGATGGCGGTAGTATCGCGTACACAAGCTATGAGAGGGCAGAGCATTGGCGGAGCTGTCGTTTGTGCTCAAGTGATTCATAAAAAAAGGTTTCCGACATGATTATGGCCGCACGATAGGATTGAACAAACCTTAAATGCGGAATGGTAGCTGGAGTCAGATGCAGGGGACATTCCATTTCGGAAACAGTTAGGGAATTCAGTATTCCGCGATTCACTGTACCAAGAGCGTGCCTTTCGCCACGCACAACGCTGTGGCCGATGGTCTTCATTTAACGACCAAGAGCAGCGGCGTTTGCGTAGAGGTGTCAGTGTTGGCAGACAAGCAACACTGCGTAAAATGACAGTAGATATCAATGTGGGACAAACGACGAACGAATGCGTTCGGACACTGCTGCGAAATTTGGCGTTAATGTACTATGGCAACAGACGACCTTCGCGAGTGCTTTTACTAACAGCTCAACATCGCCTGTAGCGCCTCTTCTAGGTTTGTGACCAAATCGGTTGGCCCTAGACGACTGAAAAACCGTGTTCTCTCAGATGAGTCCCGATTTCATTTGGTAAGAGATGGTAGGGTTCGAGTGTGGCGCAGACCCCGCAAAACCATGGACGCAAGTTGTCAACAAGGCACTGTGCAAGCTGATGTTGCCTCCATAATGGTGGGGTTGTGTTTACATGGAATGGACTGGATCCTGTGTCCCTCTGAACCACGTGAGACCATTTACAGCCATTCATGGACTTCTTGTTAAAAAAATATTAAATAAATAAATGGAATTTTTATGGATGACAATGCACCATGTTACTGGGTCACAACTGTTCGCAACTGGTTTGAGAAAAATTGTGGACAATTCCAGTCAAAGATTTGCCCACCCGGATTGCCCTATATGAATCCCATCGAACATTTATGGGTATAATCGAGATGTCGGTTCGTCCACAACGTCCTGCACCAGCAAACTTTCGCATTTATGGACGGCTATAGAGGCAGCATGGCTCATTGTTTCTGCAGGGCATCTTCAACGACTTGAGTCAATTCCACGTCGTGTTGCTGCAAGAGGAGGTCCGGCGTGATATTAGGAGGTATCCTATGAGTTTTTTGCTCCTCAGTATTACTAGCAAGACATAACACGTCACTTGCCGGTATCAGGACCCTATGGTGTAAAAATGACTGCGTGGATCTTATTGCTTAACAGGCCTACCTTTGTTTTTGTTTTTTTAATTTGAAGTCCAAACGCACCATCCACACCTGTCAAACTTATCTGACTTACCCAAGGAGAAGTTAATTACACTTTGCACGCCAGCCTGTGAATTCTCAGTACGAAAGTACTTAGAAAGTAATACTTTGGGGACGTGATTACCCTCGCAAATAAACCACAGGCAAAGCTGGAAAAATCTTGATACATTGTCGAGGACCAGTGTCCTCCAGTTTCGCATGTGTACATTCTTTACAGCACTGGGGGTAAAGTACCAGCTGCTTCTATCAGAATTCACAGTGTACTCGCGAACGTAACTTCTGCTTCTAGGCCCCAAACCACCGATACACAAGAGAATTTACCTTTACCAGATGGCACAGCAATAATCTCCAAACATTGTACTACTTCCACCTGCTTAGCTGAGTGGTAAAGTGTTCGCCCACTATGCAGCGGGCCCGGGTTCGCTTCCCGGCTGGATTGAGATTTTCTCCGCTCGTCAACTGGATGTTGTGTTATCCTCATCATCCTTTCATCAACGTGGCGTCACCTGAAATAGGACTTGCAATCCGAAGGCCGAACTTCCTCACATGGGGCCGCCCGACCAACACTACGAAACCGTCATTTCATTCTACTCTATCTGAGAGTGTACCAGCCGCGCGGGTCTTTGTACAACACACCGCCATGATAGTTCTAGAAATGCTGGCACTTTCGCAACGAACACAAAATGACTAAATTCCCCCCCCCCCCCCCCCTGTCGCACCAAATGGTCATCAGCGACGCTAATTACACAACACTGAGACAGCACACTGTGGAATATTAAAGGCGATCGGCTCACTTTCTTGCACTGTAGCAATGGCATTTCGACTGGCGAAAGATTTGCGCATGAGGCATCGTCTAAGTCTCTGAGAATGTCATCAAGCCACAAACACAATCACCAAAAAAATTAACTTATTTTGCCATAACCGCATAGCCGTCTCGCGATACGCCCGCTCGCTTCAGATCGCAGCCACGTTCTCCTGAACAATGAAGCGTACTCCCGTCTGCTGAACCACTAGGGCAAAAATGACGTCACCTTACCACCATTAATAATTATGAATATTTCTGATATTAGAACTCCTTCCGATGTTACCTACAAGTGAGAACATTGCAAAATGATACCTGCCAGAATTTTACCTCACTCCTAACTATTACAATGAGTAACACTATCAGGACCTAATTTTTCTCTGACTTTTTACGTTACTCTAGACTCGTCTAACCGTTGCTCCAAACCACTCAGTATTTTTGGTTTAGTACACATTTATTATCCATTCGCCAACATTCTACACTACCGGCCATTAAAATTGCTACAGCACGAAGATGACGTGCTACAGACGCGAAATTTAACCGACAGGAAGAAGATGCTGTGATATGCAAATGATTAGCTTCTCAGACCATTCACACAAGGTTGGCGCCGGTGGCGACATCTACAACGTGCTGACACAAGGAAAGTTTCCAACCGATTTCTCATACACAAACAGCAGTTGACTGGCGTTGTCTGGTGAAACGTTGTTGTGATGCCTCGTGTAAGGAGGAGAAATGCGTACCATCACGTTTCCGACTTTGATAAAGGTCGGATTATAGCATATCGAGATTGCGGTTTATCGTATCGCGACATTGCTGCTCGCGTTGGTCGAGATCCAATGACTGTTAGCAGAATATGGAATCAGTGGGTTCAGAAGGGTAATACGGAACGCCGTGCTGGATTACAACGGCCTCGTATCACTAGCAGTCGAGATGACAGACATCTTATGCACATGGCTGTAACGGATCGTACAGCCACGTCTCGATCCCTGAGTCAAGAGACGGGGACGTTTGTAAGACGACAACCATCTTCACGAACAGTTCGACGACGGTTGCATCAGCATGGACTTCCAGCTCGGAGACCGTGGCTGCGGTTACCCTTGACGCTGCATCACATACAGGAGTCCCTGCGATGGTGTACTCAACGACCAACTTGGGTGCACGAATGGCAAAACGTCATTTTTTCGGATGAATCCAGGTTCTGTTTACAGCATCATGATGGTCGCATCCGTGTTTGGCGACATCGCGGTGAACGCCATTGAAAGCGTGTATTCGTCATCGCCATACTGGCGTGTCACCCGGCGTGATGGTATGGGGTGCCATTGGTTACACGTCTCGGGCACCTCTTGTTCGCATTGACGGCACTTTTAACAGTGGACGTTACATTTCAGCAGTATTACGACCCGTGGCTCTACATTCGATCCCTGCGAAACCCTACATTTCAGCAGGATAATGCACGACCGCATGTTGCAGGTCCTGTACGGGCGTTTCTGGATACAGAAAATGTTCGACTGCTGCCCTGGCCAGCACATTCTCCAGATCTCTCACCAATTGAAAACGTCTGGTCAATGGTGGCCGAGCAACTGTCTCGTCACAATACGCCAGTCACTACTCTTGATGAACTGTGGTATCGTGTTGAAGCTGCATGGGCAGTTGTACCTGTACACGCCATTCAAGGTCTGTTTGACTGAATGCCCAGGCGTATCAAGGCCGTTATTACCGCTTGAGGTGGTTGTTATCGGTACTGATTTCTCAGGATCTGTGCACCCAAATTGCGTGAAAATGTAATGACTTGTCAGTTCTAGTATAATATATTTGTCCAATGAATATCCGTTTATCATCTGCATTTATTCTTTGTGTAGCAATTTTAATGGCCAGTAGTGTAACTTTCCAGAAGCGGGGGCTGCGCCCGTGCACCGATGGCTTGCTTTCCTAGGCTAGCACCGCTCCAGACCGCGGCACAGTGGAGCCCAGCTGCCTTGAACACTCGTGAATTAACCCGTTCTGTGCTGTGGACGTGTATACACGTCTTGCTACGCCGTTCGCTAGGTGTTATGGACGTGTATATGCGCGCCACTTGGGTTTTCCTACAGTGCTGTGGATGTCTGAATGAGTCCTGAGCCGCCTATCTGTCAGTGCTGCGCATGAGTTACTTCCATACCTCGATGAATAAAATTGTTTCGAGTATTTATCACACAAAATATGCGCCTAATTGGGTGCTATAGTTTGTAAAAAAACCTCACTTCTACATCTTGAACCGTTTATGAGATATGACGATTATTATGATCGCATGAATCGAGATGTGCAAGGGAGTGAAAGAGCGGGATCCTTCGGATATAAAACTCAGTAACTCTAGAACGAAATGAGATATCCTTCTCCTGTAAATTAAAAATAAAATTTCTGTAGCTTATCGACATTTCATTCACTGCAATACGTCAGCTAAAATCAACCATACGCAAAGCTTACACAAAGCCATTTTACTTCTGTGAACTCTTTAAAATTTCATTCAGTGCTTTACTTAATTTGATGCAGTGCAGTAAGTATTACGGATAAAGAAATTAAATCCAGTTCTTTATCGAGTGATATTTTTTTCACGTAACTGTTTTCGGAAATGACAAGTATTTCATATCGGCTGGAACGCTGTTCTGAGAACAGGAACCAGCATTTGGCGGGCAGTTCAACCATAACAAAAGCCGCCGCTGCACGGAATACAAGGGGCACGTCTGTAGCAGCGAAAGGGTTGAGATGGACTAGCCGAATTAAAACGTAAAATGAAATTCTCTATGCAACTGGATATGCTATTACTTGCTTATATTTCCTTTAATTAGTGTAACTTACACAATCGTTGACTAGGAGTACAATGACTGTAGGCAGTGGACATCAGTATCGCTACCTCGTCTCATATTCATTCATAATTCTTTCATAATATTGCTGTTGGTCATTGTTTGGGTAACTAAAGAGATTGTACAATGCAGAATGGCAAAAATGAGAAATTGATCTAATTTAGCTTTAAACGTTACCGAGTATTTTCTGAAAGTAATTGTCTTGAATCAGTGGCGGATACAAATGGGCTTCACAAGCCCCCCCCCCCTCCCCCCCATCCCCGCTCAATCCCTTGCGGGGCCGCCCGCATTACCAACCGCGCCGCCCCTGCCAGTTAGTCTGCACGCTATTCCTTCGTTTTGTTATACCGGAGCCAAGGTAACCCCTGAGGCCCGGCAACCCATATTACACCACAGAGGACGAGGTTGTGTATGCTCAAAGGTGTACCCAAAAGCACCATGGAAAACACCGGCTATTTACACATAAGGTAATGGAAACAGACATTCCGAGCATTACTTCCTGCAGTGGGAGCTCGAGCCACGGCCTGCAGGAAGTATCACTACGCCGAAATCTGATTGACTGGAGACAGCTATTTAGGTGCTAGAACCAGGCCCGAAGTTCAGTTCACTCTGGTCTTACGTTAGTTAGATCAGTAAGTGGATCGAAACAGCATATCCACTCTGGGATGATAATGGCACTGAAACAGAGGATGACACGCGTAAAGCTGAAATACTAAACACCTTTTTCCAAAGCTGTTTCACAGAGGAAGATCGCACTGCCGTTCCTTCTCTAAATCCTCGCACGAACGAAAAAATGGCTGACATCTAAATAAGTGTTCAAGGAATAGAGAAGCAACTGAAATCACTCAACAGAGGAAGTCCACTGGACCTGACGGGATACCAATTCGATTCTACACAGAGTACGCGAAAGAACTTGCCTCCCTTCTAACAGCCGTGTACCGCAAGTCTCTAGAGGAACGGAAGGTTCCAAATTATTGGAAAAGAGCACAAGTAGTTCCAATTTTCAAGAAGAGTCGTCGAGCAGATGCGCAAAACTGTAGGCCTCTATCTGTGACATCGATCTGTTGTAGAATTTTAGAACATGTTTTTTTGCTAGCGTATCATGTTATTTCTGGAAACCCAGAATCTACTCTGTAGGAATCTACATGGATTCCGGAAACAACGATAGTGTGAGACTCAACTCTCTTTATTTGTTCATGAGACCCAGAAAATATTAGATACAGGCTCCCAGGTAGATGCCATTTTCCTTGACTTCCGTAAGGCGTTCGATACAGTTCCGCACTGTCGCCTGATAAACAAAGTAAGAGCCTACGGAATATCAGACCAGCTGTGTGGCTGGATTGAAGAGTATTTAGAAAACAGAACACAACATGTTGTTCTGAATGGAGAGACGTCTACAGACGTTAAAGTAACCTCTGACCTGCCACAGGGCAGTGTTATGGGACCATTGCTTTTCACAATATATATAAATGACCTAGTAGATAGTGTCGGATGTTCCATGCGGCTTTTCCCGGATGATGCTGTAGTATACACAGAAGTTGCAGCATTAGAAAATTGCAGCGAAAATGCAGGAAGATCTGTAGCGGATAGGCACTTGGTGCGGGGAGTGCCAACTGACCTTTAACATAGACAAATGTAGTGTATTGCGAATACATAGAAAGAAGGATCCTTTATTGTATTATTATACGATAGCGGAACAAACATTGGTAGCAGTTACTTCTGTAAAATATCTGGGAGTATGCGTACGGAACGATTTGAAGTGGAATGATCATATAAAATTAATTGTTGGTAAGGCGGGTACCAGGTTGAGATTCATTGGGAGAGTCCATAGAAAATGGAGTCCATCAACAAAGGAGGTGGCTTACAAAACACTCGTTCGACGTATACTTGAGTATTGCTCATCAGTGTGTGTTCCGTACCAGATCGGGTTGACGGAGGAGATAGAGAAGATCCAAAGAAGAGCGGCGCGTTTCGTCACAGGGTTATTTGGTAAGCGTGACAGTGTTACGTAGATGTTTAGCAAACTCAAGTGACACACTCTGCAAGAGAGGCGCTCTGCATCGCGGTGTAGCTTGCTGTCCAGGTTTCGAGAGGGTGCGTTTCTGGATGAGGTATCGAATATATTGTTTCCCCCTACTTATACTTCCCGAGGAGATCACGAATATAAAATTAGAGAGATTCGAGCGCGCACGGAGGCTTTTCGGCAGTCGTTCTTCCCGCGAACCATACGCGACTGGAACAGGAAAGGGAGGTAATGACAGTGGCACGTAAAGTGCTCTCCGCCACACACCGTTGGGCGGCTTGCGGAGTATAAATGTAGATGTAGATGCCGTCCACTTGTACTGCAACCGTCGAAGATTACGTCTTCGTCTCGGAATTGATCTTTTACTAGTGTGTGAGTGTGTTACCACGAACCTTTGTGGAAAATAAGAAGTGAACTTTTGTTTGCCTCCATTAGGAGACTAATTCGTTATTGTTACCTTTAGTTTGTATGTTCAGTTATCAATCTTGTGAACTTACCTCAATAAAAGTTGTGTTGTGAAAAACTGCGAATTGTCAGTCACAACACGTTTCTTTCGTCAGTCGACTCTACTGAATCGTGTTATCGAGTAGTTGTACTTTCCTACGTAACACACGCGTCCGCGTCATCGTCTTTTATACGTTTCTGTCTCGCACGCAGATAGCTAACACATACCTACGAGAAAAGTCGCGGCCGTTCTAGTGATCTCGGAATGTTATTCTGTCTGGCATTTGTTCGAAAAAAGTCACGAATATTCTACTGCTTTCTTGTTCAGAGAACCTTCGATACTAGTATAATCAGTTTAAATAAAGCTTCCTTATACTTTGCATGTGACTTGATTATTTTTTACTATGGTAAAAGTAAAGGTAGCTCAAGATATCTTTAGCACCCCCTCCTTGTGGTTTTTCTGCATCGGACGCTGTCTTGAATGTAGTCGTATATGAAAGTGAAATATGGATGATAAACAGTACAGTACTTTATGGACTATAAGACGCTACATACTATAAGATACACATTAATGTTTAAGAAGTTTACAAAAATAAAATTTTTACAATTTTTATTAGATTCTAAAGCCAGACTAAAAAGGAAATGTTCGTTTATGAAACTGAAACAGAACTGACTTTTAAATACACTGAGAAATGTCATCTGAATTTTCTTCTTCCTCTTCGTCGTCATCGCTGCCCTCTTCATGTATAAGATGGTCTTCACTGTCATCGAGGGTGTTACTTATGCCGCACTTCTTGAAAGATTGAACAATAACATCTCGCACTCCAGACCACCACTGTTTTACCCACTGACACACTTGTTTGATTGTAGGTCGTTTCAACGCCCTCTTCGACGCGAATTCATGTTGGATTTCATCCGTAATCTATTTCTTCAATTCCTCTCTCATACACACTTTAAATGGTTTATTTATCGAGCCATCAAGAGGTTACAATATTGAAGTAAGTCCTCCTGGAATAACAGCAAGTTCTGTATATCCCTGCATCAGTTTCTCTTTCACGGAATTTTTCAAATGAGTATTAAACTGATATAGCACAAGAAGAAAACTCTTCTTCAATAAATCACATTTCCTTTTCTGCCACTCTCTGCCATAATTTCATACCACCCTCGTGCATGCAACCCTTGTCATGTTCGTGGACAACACATGGCGGTATGTCAGAAGGTTTTGCATTGTTTTGCGCTTGAAAATGATCACTGGACTGAGTTTAGTACCGTCAGCACAGGAACGAAAGGACAACAGTATAGTGCATTTTTTCGTCTCCGCTTGTTGTTGTAGTTACAATTTTAGCATCTTTCGAGGCAACAGTTTTGTTTCTCTGCACATCAAATGTCAGAGGAGTTTCGTCCATATTCGCTATTTGGCTTAGTTCCACACTGGTTTTCTTTCGTTGTTGAATAATAAAGCGATGGAAAGATATTTTCTCTTCAAAATCTTGTGGCATTTTCTGAGATTTTTTGGCTTTGTTTTGCATGCTGAGTCCATGACGCTTCTTAAACCTGTAGCAGGGTGACCAACTTTTTTAAAAGAAAATGAGGATACTTATATCCTTGACAAAAAAAAAAAAAAGGAAATTAAGAGGACGGCGCAGTTTCACCAAGAATCAAAGCAGTATTTGTGAAAGATAACAACTTAATTACATATCGCAAATACTTACACATAATTTGCAACATATTTTGGCTCAGTCAGTAGTTTTACATCATTTTTAGCAAATTCAAAGAATTCACTGCATGAATAAGGAAAACTACCCCTATTCTTTACATCTGTCCACTTATTATTCATAAGAGAAAATAATCTCTCGGTGTGAGCATTACTTCCTGATATATCTATAACATAAACTACCAGCTTACCCAAGTTTTCAACATTCACATTATTCGATTTGAAGCTTTTATCCATTTCTGGCTAACGCTGCCCTCTAAGCGGACAGCACATTTAATTGGATCATTGGAACTACAAACTTCCTCATATAATTCGTCTTCATTCACGCAATCCAGCTTGACACATTCCACAACTTCAAGCATGTCATAGTCAGATTAAACACTTTGAACCATCATCAGATTCCTTAACTAAGTAAGAATTTAAAGAATCACAGAACTCGATGAAGTTGTTCTCACTAGTAGATTTGAAATTTGAATCAAGGACAGTTGCTAACAGTTCATGAGTACCATTACCAAAAACTCTATCTTGCCTTCTCTGTCTAACTTCACTAATAAGTAACTGTACTGCTCCATGGGAATCCATAATACTAAGATCGAAATTCGCTAAATATGCTGCTTTTTTAATGAAAACATTGCCAGTATTCACAAAGAAATTAATATAAGCCTGAACAAATGTGTCTACTTCTGTATTTTCATTGCAAAAATACTTTTTCAAAACTTTAGCACAGTCTGAATCATCTACGCTCTTAAAATAGCTTTTTATAGGCTCCCAATTTTTTAAAAGTGTTTCTACAATAGGTGTGAGAGATAACTATTTAGTGTTTACATGTTGTGTGACTTCAGCCCATTCAAAGAAAACACATATTAAAAAAATAGATTTTATCGTTTCCCTTCGTTTGGCAGAAGAGGAAAAGTTACTGTATATTTTTAATACTAACACTTCATCATCTACAAACTGCAAACAATTGCATGCACGTTTCATGGCATTATAAAGCACATCTTTAAAACAACTGGCTTTGAGAATTTTTTCAGTCTCATTACTTAATAGTTTCATGACTGAATGATGCTTGCCGTACGTTATATTGGCACTGATAGCACATTATGATGATATATTATTGACATTCAAATTATTTGACTTTAGTGAGTTTTTTAACAACAAGTGGGCATCCATTGCAGTTCGATCTGCCTGTTCGAAATCCAATAGTTGTTTTGAATTCCACTAAAGGGGTCAAAATATCGCATTAAAACTGGAAACATTTTCCTGTTTAGGTGATTGGAGGCATCTGTTGATAAAGAAAAGAACATGCTACACTTTTTGGGGTCATTTAAAACTTCAAAAATATCTTTCACACTTCTTGGGGCCAATACGTTCATTTCAGTTTGAGCCTGCCCGGAAATATTTTCTTTGACACATTAGATTCATTGAACACGTTTTTGATAGATTGCACAGTTCAAGATCCTATGGCTTAGATTGTGTTGTACTGTGTGGTAGACCAATGAAAGTTCACCAGCAATGGTTTCCACGTCGTCCTTTTTAGGCCTTTGCTCGGGTGAGCAGAGCTGAAGAAAAGAGTTATCTTGGATGAAGTAGTGACATCATTTGCTTTACTTTCGTGATCTGCAAGCAAACGCAAGAAGTTAACTCAGAAAACTGCCAATTGCTGATTACTGTGTATTGAACAGTAAGATATATTTTTTAGAATACAAAATAATAATTTATTACCTGAAGTATTCATGTGCTGTACACAATCGTTCTTGCGATTCTAAACTCACGTTTGCAGATTGAACAGTTTGCTTTATAAACATTTGACAGTGCTGGTCCAATTCAGGAATATAAAGCTTCCCTCTTAGTATGATATGTATACATATATTCCGGTTTCTTTTTTGGTGACGGTTTAGGTTCATCCTCGCTGTCCATCATAAAATCGGGAACATCAGTTCACAGTAAGCACTGGCGCTGAAACGAAGTCACTTGTAACCACCAAGCATCAGGTGACCATTTCTAAGATAATCGATAGATATGATATCGATATAGAACCAGTTGTTTCTGCTATCCAACGTTCCAATGAATTCTGAACGTACTCGCAATATTTAAATGATTGAAAAATATTTGTACATACATAAGAAAAGGTAAAAATGGGAGAAAAACGCTCAATGAGCCTGAAAATACGGGAGCCGGGAGCTGATGAAAAATATGTTCAAATACGGGAGATCTCGGGAAATAGGGAGAGATGGTCACCCTAACCTGTTGCACTATCCAGCTCCACCCTTAAAAGCCTGTTAAGCTCCACTGTAGCGCTAGCTTACGAGCTTGCATTTGAATCATTTTTGTATGAATGCCAATACCATTTTGACACGTGTCCTTGAATCCATTTCAGTACGTAATCCGCTAGTTTTGGTCATTCTTCATTCAGTCCCCTAATGCACATTTAGTTATCCTCATATTTTTCAGTTCTTCATTACTAGATCGCCAATCGCGAATGGTTTTTTCTGTTGGTGGAGGACCGAAATGCCGTTCAGCTGCTCTGTTTCCATGTTCTTCAGCATACGCTATTACTTTCAATTTATAACCGGCATAATATGAATACCTTTAATTTTTTCGTTACTAAACTAGTTACTAACAAAAATATTGTGCTGTTACCGACAACACAAATCACTTTCAGTTCTAATTCACTGGCACCGTAGACTGCAATGGAGCATCATAAGATAGTGTTCTAGGTTTGTGATAGCGGAGCGGGAGGAAGATAGTGGTAGCAATATTATGAATCCCCGCAACTCATGTTCGTCGCATTGGTGCACTGCTGCTGCCAGTTGAATACATTGATATGAGATAAAAATAGATTCCCCGCGGCATCGAATATATGGCCTTCTTTAAGACTGGCAAGAATTTTAAATCAAACACTGGACATTTTTATATTAATTTCGAGAATAAGGCGCACCTGAATTTTTGAGGCAATTTTTGAAGAGAAAAGCGCGTATTATAGTCCGTAAAATACATAGGCAAGAACAGAACAGAAGCTTTTGAAATATGGTGCTGCAGAAGACTGCTGAAGATTGGATGGGTAGATTGGAAAACTAATGGAAAGATACTGAGTCGTATCCAGCCGTGTGCCAAGATATTGAACTGCGTGCGTTCGGAAAGATTCTGTTGCTCAGTGCGGCACGAAAGTCTTTTTCAGCAAATAGAATTACTACTCTGTCCTTTTGGTAGTGAGCTCCAGTTGCCGTATGGATCTGCGATCACTGTGTCGTGACATCAAGTCTGTTCTTTGGTCTCTTTCCTCCCTTCGCTCCTCGTAAAACTAGAATTACCGTGTTCATTGCCGTCTGAGTGACATGTACCACCTCTTCTACTCTTTTAAAAAAGGTACAGTTTTCTACTCTTTTAAAAAAGGTACAGTTTTAATTGTTTTTCGTCAATATTTTCCGTTTCCCGAGGAATCCTTTATCCATTGTTTCGGTTTTTCCCGACGATTTGTGAGTTCGGCTTCCCTAACTTCTGAAGCGAAACGCGCGGAAATTCTCGGTGCTGCCTGCTACGTTCCTCGTACTCTTCCCATATGTCGGATACGTTTTGAACTTAGGCAGCACCAAGTCCCAGTCAGTTGTCTTTAAATTGCGTATTCGATTCATAATTAGTGGGTTCCCTGCATCATGATATCAACAAGCCGATGTGAATACTATAGCGATATTGTTACTCCTCATTAGTGTCGCCAATATGTCATGGTACTGCGTTAGAAGAGTTGTTACTATTCGCAGGAATGGTTCAAATGGCTCTAAGCACTATGGGACTTGACAGCTGAGCTCATCAGTCCCCTAGACTTAGAACTACTTAAACCTGACTAACCTAAGGACATCAAACACATCCATGCCCAAGGCAGGATTCGAACCTCCGACCTCAGCAGCAGCGCGGTTCCGGGCTGAAGCGCTTAGAACCACTCGGCCACAACGGCCGGCATTCGCAGGAATAAGATTAGTATTTATCGACGTAATGCGTGATCGTGATGGGTTAAATAACTTGAAAATGACTGGGAAACCTACCTCGTAATAGTGGTAGACTGCTCTTTATGTCCTTCTTGCTCCGCCCATCACGTGTTATTTTGCTGCCTAGGTACCAGAATTCCTCAACTTCTTCTACTTCGCAATCACAAATCCTGATTTCAACTTTCTCGCTGTTCTTATTACTTTCGTCTATCTTCGATTTACTCTCAGTCTGATTTCTGTACTCATTAATCTGCTCATTCCATTCAACATGTGTCGTAGTTCTTCTTCACTTTCACTGAAGATGGCAATGTCGTCAGCTATTCTTAACACTGATGTCCTTTCACCTTGGATTTTAATGCCGTAGTCTTAAACCTGGGCGAGAGAGTACATCCCTGTCTGACACCCTTTTTAATCAGAGCACTTCGTTGTTGGACTTCCATGTTATTCTTTCCTCCTGGCTCTTGTACATGTTGTATATTACCCGTCTTTCCCTACAGCTTACCCATATTTTTCTCAGAATTTCAAACATAATGCATTGTTTCACACTGTCGAATGCTTTGCCTAGATCGACATATAGTACGAACGTGTCTTGATTTTTTTTTGAATGTCTTGCTTCCATTATCAAGCGTTAAGTCAGAATCACCTCTCTGGCGCCTTTACCTTTCCCAAAGCCAAACTAACCGCCATAAAACAGAACCTCTATTTTCTTTTCCATTCTTCTATATATTATTGTTGTCAGCAGATTGGATGCATGAGCTATTGAGATGATTATGCGATAATTCTCGCACTTATCGGCTCTTGAAATCTTCGGAATTGTCTGGACGATATTTTTCCGAAAGTCTGACGGTATATCACCAGTCCCAGCCATTCTACACACCAACGTGAATAGTGGTTGTAAGGGACAAATAATTGAAACTTTCAGTGTTGTTGATATACGTCGATGGGGACAGCTGAAAATGTGTGCCACGACCGGGACTCGAACCCGGGATCTCCTGGTTACATGGCAGACGCTCTAACCATCTGAGCCACCGAGCACACAGATGAATAGCCCGACTGCAGGGACTTATCCATTGCATGCTTCCCGTGAGATCCACATTCCCAACTGTCCACAATCTACATACATAATGTACGTAATAAATATTTGCCCATCCACTCATTACCCGCGCACATTTAAGGTGACGATTCCCGTAAGAGTTGGGGCACCTGTGCTCATGGCCATTGACCTTCGTCTGTGCGAATGCGCACATTGTCCAGTAACCATTTTTCTTCTTCTCCTTCCCCTACAGTCGCATTCCAGTCCCCCATGATTACCAGATTTTCATCTCCATTTATGTACTGAAACATCCGTTCAATTCCCTCATATACTTTCTGTATCTTTCCATCTTCTGCTTGCGACGTCGGCATGCATACCCGAACAAATGCCGCCGGTGTTGGTCTACTGTCGATTCTGATGAGAACAACCCTATGAGTATCTTACTCTCTGCTGTACCTTCCTATTTATAACGAATTCTACTCCTGTTACACTATTTTCTGCTGCTGCTGATATTACCCTATACTCACCTGACGAGAAATCCTTGTCTTATTTCCAGTTCACTTCACTGATGCCTATTATATCTAGACTGAGACTTAGCATTTCCCCTTTCAGATTTTCTAGCTTCCCTTCCACGTTCAAGCTTCTGATATACCACGCTCCAACTCGTAGAACGTCATCCTACCGCTGGTTATTCAATCTTTCCTCATGATCAGCTCACCCATGACAGCCCTTTCCGCAGATGAATTGGGGCCTAGCCCGATATCTTTGCCAATGGAGAGATCATCATGACACTTTTTGAATTACAGGTCACATGTCCTATGGATGCACATTGTGGGACTTTAATGTAGTGGTTTCCATTGCCTTCTGCATCCTCATGTTGGCTTGTCGTCTACCTTATAAAGATTACAAAAATTGATTATTTCTTGCAGATCCATCAATTAGCAAAGGTAAAGGAGTCTATGGTATTGATGTGGTGAAAAGACGATATCCTGAAAAAAATCATACTACAAAATAATTATTTATAATTTTCACAGATTCTGAAAAAAACTGATTGGGTAGCCTTATATTGTTTTGTACAGGGTGGCTTTCAGTTAGTTATTTTCAGAAAAACACATGGGTATTCATTATGCATTCAACAGAGGAAACGCGTATTGAAAAAGCAGATCATACTGAAACGTCCCCTTAGAAAAATTGTACAAGACTGTGCTTAAACTGACACACAATATTTTTAGCGCAACGCAATCTGACTTTCAAAAATCCCTACAAAAGAATGGCCCTGACTAACATTAACCTATACGTTTCACAAATCACTTACCTCACAAAAATCTTCGTTACTCGAACTACTGCAATACCGCGAGCGCCACTACTGCCAGATAAATAAAAGATTCAAACTACGGAAGGCACTAACTACTGATAGGCATAGTTAGCAAATGAAAGATTTTAATAGAGAACAAATAATGTATTTGCCTTAATAGTCATCAAAAGTCATAATATATATAGCAGTTCATGACATCCAGTCTTACAAATTTCAAAACTCCGCCATTTCTCTCCCCACATCCACCACTGCTGGCGGCTCACCTCCAACTGCGCAACGCTACGCTCTGTTAACATCCAGCTGCCCAACACTACAATGGCAGACAACAATGCAAACTAGCCACAGACTGCACACAGCACAGCCAGTGATTTTCATACAGAGCGCTACGTGGCGTTACCAATAAGAAAACCTAAATAGCCTACTTACAATACGTCCTGGGAGCTTGGTTGATAAGGCAGGTGACTAAACTGCGTAACAATACTTGTGTAGTGCATAAATTTTGAACTGTTTTCGCTTGTTAACAAAGTCACATTGATGCGAGGAAGAAAGAGTCGAATATATGACCACTAAACATAACATAAATGACATGTTAACATGACCTCTAAAATAACATTTATGATGTGTAAATGTGATTTAATAACTAGCATCATAATAAAATGATAACGTGACACGTTTTTCTGGCTACAATGGCAAAGGAGTAAATAAAATGGTTCAAATGGCTCTGAGCACTATGCGGCTTAACTTCTGAGGTCATCAGTCGCCTAGAACTTAGAACTAATTAAACCTAACTAACCTAAGGACATCACACACATCCATGCCCGAGGCAGGATTCGAACCTGCGACCGTAGCGATCGCTCGGTTCCAGACTGTAGCGCCTAGAACCGCACGGCCACTCCGGCCGGCTGGAGTAAGTAATATGGGAAGAAAAAATGGTGAGTATATAGAGGACCTTAAGTTAAAATCTTACAACCAGATGATTAATTTTTTATTTGTGGTGTAGGATCAACAAAGTTTCGAAGTAAAAACTGGCTAGAAGATGGGGGCATTAACAGTGTGCAACCAATGTGGTTGGAGTCCAGACAGAAAGTACACATAACGACAAAATTCAAAGCATCTCAAGAAGATGTATGGGTCGGTTATCGAAATGTTGAGCATAAAGTGAAAACAACTCGGAAGAACAGTCAGAAGCTCACTATTAATCAGTGGCGCCCAGAAAACCTGTGAGAAGGACGTATTGGCTACGAAAAGAGGATTGTAACCAACTATATGTAGTATGACTAGATAAGGGCTCGCTGCTTTGCTCGCATAGACTGTATGGTCTACACAGTTTTTTTGTTTTTATTTAATCGAATTTTTATGTTGTTCACAAACGGTAACACCTTTTAAGCTTCTCACGCTAATGAAGTGCTTATAAGCATGGTCTTTTCCGAATGTACTTCTGACCAAAAAGCGGTTCTGATAGCTAGAGTCCAAAGATTTTATTAATCATGTGTTTTGCGTTCTTGTAGAGGTATTTCCATAGCAACTTTCATCCGCTAACAAATATTTCTTTATATTTAACCTACAAGTGAAACACCAATATCCCTAAATTCCGCTTTAAAATTTTTTTAACGTAACGAAACATTTCCTTAAACGTTTTCGTCTCCTTAGGCACTGAATTTCCAGAAAAACTGAAACACGTATTTTTTTATTTCTAATCGAGAAATCAAATACCATTTGTCATAGACGTAGCCTTAAAAATCCTTTATTAGTTCTTCAGTAATTATTTCACCCATTATTGTTTCCCCTTTGTGGCTGAATTTTCAGAAATGCTGAAACATGTATTTTTATTTTTCTGACTGAGAAACCAAATACCAGTTCTCGTAGTTCTGACTTCAAATTTACCGTTAATAGCGACATACTTTCAAAAAGCCTTTCATCCGCTATTTCAGCCCTTAGGTGGGGAATTTCGGGCAATCCCTTTTCGAATGATGCCTACAGTGTAAGATCCACACCCTCTCTGAATTTCAAATTTCTGTTTGTCGCAGTCTGGGCTGAGCGATGATGGTTCAGTGAATCAGTCTGGCCCTATTTCACCCCCTTTGGCGCTGAATTACTAAAAGCAGTGATGTGTATATGTTTGATTTCTAACAGAGAAGCAAAATACAAATTTTCATACATTTAGCTTGAAAATGTTTGCACATTGAAATATTTCCATAAAAGCTTTCATCCCTCTTTCACCCTCATAGGGGCTGAAGTTCCAAAAACAGTGAAACACACATATTTTTTTCTGAGAAGCCAAATTTAAATTTTCACGGAGTTAGCTTTAAAAAAGCTTTAATAATAAATCATTTTCATAAGAAGCCCCAGCCCCTATTTCACTCCCTTAGGGGATCAGTTTCCAAAAAAGCTGAAACATACATTTTTTTTATTTTAGCTGGGAAGTCGAATTCCAGGGGTCATAGGTGTAGCTTTAAAAATACTTTAGTGGTTCTTTAATAATGATATATTTTAAAAGAAAAGCTTTCACCCACTATTATACAGCCATATGGTTAAATTTCCAAAAATGCCGAAACATGTACAGGGTGTCCATAAAGTCCCTTTAAAACTTCAAAATTTGATTATAAGGGCAGTTGCTGAAATATTTTAACATCATTTTTTAATTGTAATCAGTGTTTATAAAAGTTTTTTGACAGTGTTTAATAGACCTCTATATGGTCTCCTTTAGTTACGTGAAGCACGTCAAGACAGTACTCGATTTTTTGCCATATTCGCTGTAGCATAGCGAAATCAATGGTGGCAATGGCATTATGAATCCTTTGCTTCAAGTTAGCAATGTTTCGTATCTGTGGTTGATACACGATATCTTTTACATACCCACATAAAAAAATTCCAAGGGAGTGATATCTGGCGAACGCGGTGGCCAATTAAATGTCCAATCCCTTCCAACCCATCTGCCTGGAAATGTTTCATTGAGGAACCAATGTGGTGGTGCACCATCTTGCTGAAAAATAATTGTTGGTTGTAACTCAGTCAATTGTGGTGCTACATATTCGGTCAGTAGGTCGAGGTAAACATCTGCAGTAATTGTTCACTGGTTGAAAAAAATGGACCAATTATTCAGTTGCACATCTTCCATACCTCACATTCATTTTTGGACTATCCCGGTGAAGCTCCCTAGTCACATGGGGGTGTTCAGATCCCCAGATTCTCACATTGTGTCTGTTTAATGTCCCAGAAACAATAAAAGTTGCCTTGTCACTGAAACAAACTCTCTTGAGGAATGCTTCATCCTCCGAAAGAAGTTACAGCATGTTGAGTGCAAACTCTGTCCGTTTTGGCTTGTCATTTGGCTCAAGTGTCTGTAACAGTTGCACTTTGTAAGCGCACAACCGTAATTTCTTGTGGAGGACCTTATGCACAGTTGAATGTGGTAGTTGCAACTGTCTGGCAGCAGTGCGGAGAAACTTTGTAGGTGAATGGCCGAGGACGTTTAAAACACGATCGATGTTTTCCTCGGATGTTCTTGGTCGCCCGCCCACCCTTTATCCAACACTGTCCCTGTCTCCATAATTTTTTTTGTGCCATGCACGGATTGAAGGGCGCGATGGTGGATCTCTTCCATACTTCGTTCTGAAGTTTCGTTGAGTCTGAACATCAGATTTTGTCTCAATAAACCAGGACACACATTTTACCTTCTTTTGAGGACTTGCCATTTTATAGTGGTTCAGTTCCTTCCATCAACAGAGTATCTGAAACACAAAATTTTATTGTTGTATATATAAAAACTTTAGTAAACAGTGATTACAATAAAAGAAATTTTGTTAAAATATTTCAACTGCCGTTGTAATAAAATCTGTATTTCTGACTGAGAAACCAAGTAGCAATTGTCATAGGACCTTCAAAACTGCCACTTCATCCCCCATTTTACCAGTTTAGGATTGGAATTTCGAAAAATCCCTTCATAAACGATGCCTACCGTATAAGATCCACACCTCCAAATTTCATGTTTCTATCCTTAGCGGTTTGGGCTGGGAAATGATGAGTCAGTCAGTCAGGACATTGCCTTTAATATAAAGGGTGATTATCAAGAAAACCGACAAACTAGAGGGACAGATTACTGATTGTCTTGTTCCTGACATGAATGCTGGACCATTCTGCTGCTTACAGTATTCTACATTAATCATACAACTTGCAACACAAAAGGAAGGCACGGCGCATGGCCAGAGACACTTTCATTCGTCAGCACTACCTACTGTTGCAACGATGCAATTTTAGACACATGTCCAGAGGACCTTTTTTCCTCCATTTCCAGTGAGGAATCCGTCCCTGCAGTTTGTCAGTTTTATTAATGATCACATTGTATAATGATAGGGAAGAGGATAGAACATATACATGTTTTAATGTATTGCGGTATAAATTCGAGGATACCCTATATACAGACACCATCCGTGAAAGGAAAGGAAAGGGGAAAAAGATATGAAAGATAAAATCATTATGTCTGAGGGATGAGGTGAAAGTAATACAGTGTAGTCTAAATAGTAAAGCAATACTTAGCTTCTAGTTCAGCTTGAGCTCACTCATATGTTGTGAGCTAGCTCACAAGAATGTACCTAGAACCTACCAAAACATCCTAATGCAATCCACTTTTCAGGTCTACACCACTTAATTTCATTTAAAAAGACTATTTTATATTAAATTTAATTAGAAAATTAATTAAAATGAATATTTTTCATATCACATTCACCAATTTTCAAAATAATTATTTTCTCATACAAAAAGGTGAATATAAGAAAATAAAATTTAATGTTTTTTTTATAAAAGGTGAATGTAAGAAAATATATAATGAATTATGGTGAATATGAACATGCAAAAAGTAAATAAATTAACTATCAAAAATTCAAAATTTTCATGTTGTGAATTCAATATAATGAAATTCATTATTTCTATTTTGAAGTTTCTTCATTCCTTTATACTTAATTTTTGTCTGTTTTTGAATTAATTGATTTTCCCAATCAGTAATTAATTTAGAATATCTATGTGGTACAATAAGCTTAAACTCATCACTAAGCTCAATACAAATTTTTCTCCATATCTAGTACATAAATATTCATATCCAGTAACATTATATGAAACATTTATCTCATACTCAGCTAGTTTCTAAATCCCTTCTTTATTAGAGTCTATTTATATAGAAAATTTTTTATTAGATTTTTTATAATTTGTAATGTCTGTATGGTAATATATCTATTTTATTTTCTAGAACATTTCTTTTGTCATCACGATGACTCAACGCTTCTTGTTTATTTCAACTGTTTGTATTTTGTTTTTTTCACTTAAAATGACGTAATTCTTCTGTACTGTTCACTATTGTTAAACAACCTTTATTATCTTCTATTTTTGACAATGCATTTTTCAACGCCTTTTGATTTTTTTCTCTATTTTTATCACCAGCTTTAAAAGCATGCATTTTTGCTCTCAAACCAAAAAATTCTTCCATAATTTTTCATTGCATTCATCTTTCATTTTTCCTACACCTCTGTTGTTAACTTGTCGAATACCATAAATATTATTTTCAGGATAATGACTAGTATCAAATATATCAATTATCGATTTAATATCTTCATAAAAATCTTCAATTTTTATATAATAGATATAACTGTCTGTATCTTTATAATACAACTCAATATTTTCTCCACATTTTGCATTCATTATCCTATGGTGGAAATCATACATCAGTTCTTTAAGTTCTTTAGATAAGTCAAGTGTACTCATACCAACATAAATGGGTTTATTAAATGTTATTTCTATCTTATTCATATGAATAATGACAACATGCATCAGCCCATTGTCAATGCATGCGTGAACATTACGGAAGGCGAACTACTCGCTGTTGAGAGGATAATGTCGTTACACGTATTGCCAAATACATTGAGGTTGACGTACATAATTTTCAGCATTTATTGCATTAATGTGGTATTTACAGGTAATCACGCTGTAATGGCACGCATTCTCAGAAATGATAAGTTCACAAAGGTGTATGTATCACATTGGAACAACCGAAATAAAATGTTCAAACATGCCTACATTCTGTATTTTAATTTAGAAAACCTACCTGTTACCACCTGTTCGTCTAAAATTGTGAGCCATATGTTTTTGACTATTACAGCGCCACCTATCACAAAGCGAAAAATGTGGTCCAACTAAAACATTCATATTTCTTTAGGTACTACACGAATATGTAATCAAAAATGGGGGTTCCTATTTTAAAAAACGCAGTTGCGCAGTTAATATGCGTTTGACCTACGGCAGCGCCATCTAGCGGGCCAACCATAGCGCCATCTGGTTCCCCCCTTCAAGCTAGACAAGTTTCGTTCTTTGTAGTTTTTTCGTTTGGCGCTTATTTCGTGAGATATTTGGCCCGGTCACGATCAATGGCCCACCCTGTATATATAGACACTGTACCACAGAAGCGGCTCAGAGTGAAATTGCGTGCTTATGGAATATCGTCTCAGTTATGTGACTGGATTTATGATTTCCTGTCAGAGAGGTCACAGTTCGTAGTAATATACACTCCTGGAAATTGAAATAAGAACACCGTGAATTAATTGTCCCAGGAAGGGGAAACTTTATTGACACGTTCCTGGGGTCAGATACATCACATGATCACACTGACAGAACCACAGGCACATAGACACAGGCAACAGAGCATGCACAATGTCGGCACTAGTACAGTGTATATCCACCTTTCGCAGCAATGCAGGCTGCTATTCTCCCATGGAGACGATCGTAGAGATGCTGGATGTAGTCCTGTGGAACGGCTTGCCATGCCATTTCCACCTGGCGCCTCAGTTGGACCAGCGTTCGTGCTGGACGTGCAGACCGCGTGAGACGACGCTTCATCCAGTCCCAAACATGCTCAATGGGGGACAGATCCGGAGATCTTGCTGGCCAGGGTAGTTGACTTACACCTTCTAGAGCACGTTGGGTGGCACGGGATACATGCGGACGTGCATTGTCCTGTTGGAACAGCAAGTTCCCTTGCCGGTCTAGGAATGGTAGAACGATGGGTTCGATGACGGTTTGGATGTACCGTGCACTATTCAGTGTCCCCTCGACGATCACCAGTGGTGTACGGCCAGTGTAGGAGATCGCTCCCCACACCATGATGCCGGGTATTGGCCCTGTGTGCCTCGGTCGTATGCAGTCCTGATTGTGGCGCTCACCTGCACGGCGCCAAACACGCATACGACCATCATTGGCACCAAGGCAGAAGCGACTCTCATCGCTGAAGACGACACGTCTCCATTCGTCCCTCCACCACTGGAGGCGGGCTGCACGATGTTGGGGCGTGAGCGGAAGACGGCCTAACGGTGTGCGGGACCGTAGCCCAGCTTCATGGAGACGGTTGCGAATGGTCCTCGCCGATACCCCAGGAGCAACAGTGTCCCTAATTTGCTGGGAAGTGGCGGTGCGGTCCCCTACGGCACTGCGTGGGATCCTACGGTCTTGGCGTGCATCTGTGCGTCACTGTGGTCCGGTCCCAGGTCGACGGGCACGTGCACCTTCCGCCGACCACTGGCGACAACATCGATGTACTGTGGAGACCTCACGCCCCACGTGTTGAGCAATTCGGCGGTACGTCCACCCGGCCTCCCGCATGCCCACTATACGCCCTCGCTCAATGTCCGTCAACTGCACATACAGTTCACGTCCACGCTGTCGCGGCATGCTACCAGTGTTAAAGACTGCGATGGAGCTCCGTATGCCACGGCAAACTGGCTGACACTGACGGCGGCGGTGCACAAATGCTGCGCAGCTAGCGCCATTCGACGGCCAACACCGCGGTTCCTGGTGTGTCCGCTGTGCGTGTGATCATTGCTTGTATAGCCCTCTCGCAGTGTCCGGAGCAAGTATGGTGGGTCTGACACACCGGTGTCAATGTGTTCTTTTTTCCATTTCCAGGAGTGTATAACAATAGGTCCCCTTCGAAAAACAGGTATAAAAATTGAAGTTCATTTGTCATTAAAGGCATGAACGCGTTCAAAATGGTGAATGAGACAGCATTTTAATTGCAATAATAATAACCTCAAACAAATTCGAGAAATATTTACCTTTTTAAATTAAACAACTTTAAATAAACCAGCCAATTAAAGCAGTTCTAGATAAATTACTTCAAGCTAATTCAAATACGAGGCATTAGGCGGAGCCCCAAAAGATAAATATTAACATAGGTAACAATAGGCCTCTAGAGGTTACTCAAAAGGCTTACACAAAAAAAAAGTTTTACAGCGGAACTTAGAGCAAGGATGCAATATGTATTAAACATTCGAGGAAAAATTTCAAAGTCAGTTAATCAAAGGCTTCTTGGCTGACAACAAAATTTGGTTTACAGAGCAAGTCAGATAACATAAGATACTCAGCTTGAGCCCAGACAGCCAGGACGCGCTACTGCAAAAAAATAAGCCACTCTAGAAAATTCTCGAGAGCCGTACACGCGGCCGCAAGTAAGCCAGGCCCACGCGGCAAGAAACCGCCGGCACGGAACTCTCTCCCAGCAACTTAGTAAGTGCTGTTAACAAACAAGAAAGTTAAGTACCCGACTAGATTATACTACAAGTAAGGTTATGGTTTAACCATGATTGCACTTATAAAGTCTTTCCAATAAGCTGATACGCCCAGGAAATAAGCTACGCTAACAGAGTACTACTGAAAGCATCTGGAAGGATTATAAATAACAACTCGCTAGGGCCTTACCAATAGCTGGAGACCACAATACGCTCATAGGACTGGATAATAGTGATTCCAGACAGCCCACCAGCTTCTGAAACATCGTGAAAACAAATATTAAAAAACAGCTGGATGAAGGCGTAGGCCACTGATACAACTATGCGTGAGAACTGGACATTACATAACCGTAACAACATTAACCACAGCAAATTTTTTGAGAGAGGACGCTGGCCAATGCAATACACTAGTCCTAGATGATATTATTTGGTTTGTGGGGCGCTCAGTTGCGAGGATATACGCGCCAGTAACAATTCCCAGCCGGCCGCTGTGGCCGAGCGGTTCTAGGCGCGTCAGTCTGGAACCGCGCTGCTGCTACGGTCGCAGGTTCGAATCCTGGATGTGTGTGATGTCCTTAGGTTAGTTAGGTTTAAGTAGTTCTTAAGTCAAGGGGACTGATGACATCAGATGTTAAGTCCCATAGTGCTTAGAGCCTTTTGAAACATCCCCTTAGAAAAATTTATGAATTTTTGTGCTTGGATACTCCTTACGTTATTTGATTTACAAACAGCTGAGCAGAACTGAACGTACTCAGACATTTCTCTCTTTACTTATTCTGATCAGCATTAAACTGACACACAGTATTTTTAGCGCAACGCAATCTGACTTTCAATAATCCCTACAAAAGAATGGTCCTGACTAACAATAACCTATTCTTTCATGAATCACTTACCTCACAAAAATCTTCGTTATTCGAACTTCAAATGGTTCAAATGACTCTGAGCACTATGGGACTTAACTTCTGAGGTCATCAGTCCCCGTTATTCGAACTACTGCAATACAGCGAGCGCCAATACTGCCAGCTAAATAAAAGATTCTAACTATTGAAGGCACTAACTACTGATAGGCATACTTAGCAAATGAAAGATTTTGATAGAGAACAAACAATGTATTTACCTTAATAGTGTTCAAAAGTCATAATATATATATATATATATATATATATATATATATATATATATATATATATATATATATATATATATATCAATCCATGACATCCAGTCTTACGAATTTACTGTCTCTGATGGACACACGTCCAGATCATCCGCTCTCAAAACTCCGCCATCTCACTACCCACATCCACCACTGCTGGCGGCTCACCTCCAACTGCGCAACGCTACGCGCTGCTCACATCCAGCTACCCAACACTACAATAGCGAATATTCCAACAATGCCAACCAGCCACAGACTGCACGCAGCACAGCCAGTGATTTTCATACAGAGCGCTTACCAACATAAAAACCTAAAAAGCCTACTTACACTTTTGAACCAATTTCCAATGTTTTCATAGTCGAGTCACGTCCCTTTCCCCGAATGATGATGAAATGATGAAGACAACACAAACACCTAGTCCCTGGGCGTAGAAAATCCAGGACTCGGCCGGGAATCGAACCCAGAACCCCGTGATCCAGAGGCAGCAACGCCAGCCACTGCACCACGAGCTGTGGACACCAGTCCCAGAATCGCGGGTGCAAATAATAACGCGTGGATGACGACTCAGAGGAAACAGACACGAACATTTACTCAAACAGCTCTCGGAGGGGGAAATCGCTGCCCCTAAGCGTGTTGTGTTGGCTGAAGAGCCAACACCGGGTTACTAGTGGAGGCCGAAATGCACGCGTTTCAGCTCACGCAGGCTGGCGTGAGGAGGGAAGAACTATACTGACGTGAGGTCTGGAACATGAGAAGGAATGAGAATTCGGAAAGCGGGCGTAATTAGTTTCATACTTAACTTTAATCCATTAATGATGAACGTCGCTCTTGATGGTACATGATTCACAATATTATCTGTTCAGAATACATTCAAATGCTAAACTGTCGTCTCTGCAAATGAGAGCGTATGTAGACAGTGAACCATCGCTCGCAAAGTCGGCTGTACAACTGGGGCGAGTGCTAGGGAGTCTCTCTAGACTAGACCTGCCGTGTGGCGGCGCTCGGTCTGCAATCACTGATAGCAGCGACACGCGGGACCGACGTATACTAACGGACCGCGGCCGATTTAAAGGCTGCCACCTAGCAAGTGTGGTGTCTGGCGGTGACACCACAAAGAGGTCGTGCCGATCAGCACCGCGTGTCCGTTGCCCTGATCACTGCTGTCACCACCGGCTCCGCTGTGTGCGAAAGCTACACCTCAACTGCCTGCTCCGCGCTCTTCGAGGTCTTCCCCTAGACGCGACTGTAGCGGCCGCTTCCGAAGAGTAGACGAGGCAGCGATAATCGTACGAGGGAGTGACCCGCGGCCCCTGGTGAGGCGCCAGCTAAAAGTTATCGATTGTGGGAACGTAAAATGATCCGTCGCAGCTCCATTTACGAAGCTCTTTCTCCAGAATTAACCATCCAATTTTTCTAAAATTGTAATCTTTGTCTGTTTATAAATGTACACCGCATCTACCAATTTCCGTCTGAACCGTAAATTTACTTTCAAATCCTTTTCTTAAGAATTTATTTACTAGCGATTCATCAAGAACATTAACACATTTAATCACACTATGTGAGCGTGGAAGTAGTTGCCAATGGGCAACTGATGAAAGAAATTAAATTTATTTTTTATAAATAGAAATTTATTTCCTAAAAGCCCTTTTTTTTAAACAGATTTAAAATGATAATCAGAAAGCACCCTGTAAATATCAAGTTAGAGTTTATTCAGAGGGAGAAATAACAATTTTTTGTGATAGTATGAGCTTCTGGGCTGGGAACATTACCGCCCCCTTTTAACACGGCCGTAGTCACGACCGCTCACAACAACCTCTGAAAGACTACACTGGTGCAAATCTGCAACACACCAGATTACTTTAAACTAAAAATTTTAACAACTCACACAAACACATAAACTATGCACCCCGTTGTTGTTGTTGTTGTTGTTGTGGCCTTCAGTCCTGAGACTGGTTCGATGCAGCTCTCCATGCTACTCTATCCTGTGTAAGCTTCTTCATCTCCCAGTACCTACTGCAACCTACATCTTTCTGAATCTGCTTAGTGTATTCATCTCTTGGTCTCCCCCTACGATTTTTACCCTCCACGCTGCCCTCCAATACTAAATTGGTGATCCCTTCATGCCTCAGAACATATCCTACCAACCGATCCCTTCTTCTAGTCAAGTTGTGCCACAAACTTCTCTTCTCCCCAATCCTATTCAATACCTCCTCATTAGTTATGTGATCTACCCATGTAATCTTCAGCATTCTTCTGTAGCACCACATATCGAAAGCTTCCATTCTCTTCTTGTCCAAACTATTTATCGTCCATGTTTCACTTCCATACATTGCTACACTCCATACAAATACTTTCAGAAACGACTTCCTGACACTTAAATCTATACTTGATGTTAACAAATTTCTGTTCTTCAGAAACGGTTTCTTTGCCATTGCCAGTCTACGTTTTATATCCTTTCTACTTCGACCATCATCAGTTATTTTGCTCCCCAAATAGCAAAACTCCTTTACTACTTTAAGTGTCTCATTTCCTAATCTAATTCCCTCAGCATCACCCGACTTAATTCGACTACATTCCATTATCCTCGTTTTTCTTTTGTTGATGTTCATCTTATATCCTCCTTTCAAGACACTATCCATTCCGTTCAACTGCTCTTCCAAGTCCTTTGCTGTCTCTGACAGAATTACATTGTCATCGGCAAACCTCAAGGTTTTTATTTCTTCTCCATGGATTTTAATACCTACTCCGAATTTTTCTTTTGTTTCCTTCACTGCTTGCTCAATATACAGATTGAATAACATCGGGGATAGGCTACAACCCTATCTCACTCCCTTCCCAACCACTGCTTCCCTTTCATGTCCTCGACTCTTATAACAGCCATCTAGTTTCTGTACGAATTGTAAATAGCCTTTCGCTCCCTGTATTTTACCCCTGCCACCTTCAGAATTTGAAAGAAAGCATTCCACTCAACATTGTCAAAGGGATGGTAATGGTACAAACACTCACATTAAAAATTATTTGCCACCGAAAGTGCAACTTGTTTTTTAAAAAGAACTCTTACGGTGGATGGGTGGCAACTTTATATACTAAAATGACCATTTAAATAAAATCCATGAAATGCACTTTTACATAAAATGTAGCAACATGCTCTACATTACACATATACCACCTCACAAGATGATAGGCAAGATAAAAACATATTTCAGGGATTCGGCCTTTACACCTTAAGGAACATATTCGTTAACACCGAATCCGACAAACATGATAGAGGCAGCTATTAACGTACGGAAGACCGACAGACTGACAGACAGACACTAACTGCCTAACAATTGCGGACGAGAGACTGACCAAGAAAACAAGTAGAATTTGACAAGTAACTGAAACAACATATCACGTGTTGTGTTGGCAGAAGAGCCAACACCGTGTTCCGAATAGAGGCCGAAATGCACGCGTTTTAGCTCACGCAGGCTGGCGTGAGGTGGGAAGAACTATACTGACGTGAGGTCTGGAACATGAGAAGGAATGAGAATTCGGAAAGCGGGCGTAATTAGTTTCATACTTAAATTTACTCGATTAATGATGAACGTCGCTCTTGAAGGTACATGATTCACAATATTATCTGTTCAGAATAAATTCTTAATAACTGAATATGGCGCCTTGCTAGGTCGTAGCAAATGACGTAGCTGAAGGCTATGCTAAACTGTCGTCTCTGCAAATGAGAGCGTATGTAGACAGTGAACCATCGCTAGCAAAGTCGGCTGTACAACTGGGGCGGGTGCTAGGGAGTCTCTAGACTAGACCTGCCGTGGCGGCGCTCGGTCTGTAATCACTGATAGTGGCGACACGCGGGTCCGACGTATACTAACGGACCGCGGCCGATTTAAAGGCTACCACCTAGCAAGTGTGGTGTCTGGCGGTGACACCACAAAGAGGTCGTGCCGATCAGCACCGCGTGTCCGTTGCCCTAATCACTGCTGTCGCCACCGGCTCCGCTGTGTGCGAAAGCTACCCCTCAACTGCCTGCTCTTCGAGGTATTCCCCTAGACGCGACTCTAGCGGCCGCTTCCGAAGGGTAGACGAGGCAGCGATAATCGTACGAGGGAGTGACCCGCGGCCCCTGGTGAGACGCCAGCTAAAATTTATCGATAGCGGGAGCGTAAAATGAGCCGTCATAGCTCCATTTACGAAGCTCTTTCTCCAGAATTAACCATCCAATTTTTCTGAAATTATAATCTTTTGTGCGTTTGGAAATGTACACCGCATCTACCGATTTCCGTCTGAACCGTGAATTTACTTTCAAATCCTTTTCTTAAGAATTTATTTACTAGCGATTCATCAAGAACATTAACACATTTAATCACACTATGTGAGCGTGGAAGTAGTTGCCAATGGGCAACTGATGAAAGAAATTAAATTTATTTTTTATAAACGGAAATTTTATTCCTAAAATCCCCCCTTTTTTAAACAGATTTAAAATGATAATCAGAAAGCACCCTGTAAATATCAAGTTACAGTTTATTCAGAGGGAGAAATAACAATTTTTTTTGATAGTATGAGCTTTTGGGCTGAGAACATTGCCGCCCCCTTTTAACACGGCCGTAGTCACGACCGCTCACAACAACCTCTGAAAGACTACACTGATGCATATCTGCAACACACCAGATTACTTTAAACTAAAAATTTTAACAACTCACACAAACACATAAACTATGCACCCCGTTAGAGGGATGGAAATGGTACAAACACGCACATTAAAAATTATTTGCCACCGACAGTGCAACTTATTTTTTAAAAGAACTCTTACGGTGGAAGGGTAGCAACTTTATATACTAAAATGACCATTTAAATAAAATCCATGAATTGCAGTTTTACATGAAATGTAAACATGCTCTACATTACACATATACCACCTCGCTAGATTATAGGCAAGATAAAAACATATTTCAGGAATTCGGCCTTTACACCTTAAGCAATATATTAGTTAACACCGAATCCGACAAACATGACAGAGGCAGCTATTAACGTACGGCAGACCGACAGACAGACACTAACTGCCTAACAAATGCGGACGAGAGACAAACGAGCAAGCTGGCGACGAGAGACTGACCAAGAAAACAATTTAACAAGCAACTGAAACAACATATCACGAATCATTGAACTTCTAATAACTGCGATTTCTGGCGAAGACCTCGCGCAGCACCCCCCAAAACGCTCTCCCAAACCGTGCGCTGCCAGCCGCTTCAACGGACGCAGGAAGGCGCGCCGATCTCCCGTCTCACGGCGTCGCAGCTCGCACCGGCCAGACCGACGTCGTGGGTTGACTCCTGTTCCTGTCGTGTCGGCCGCGAAGCCACTATCCCTCGCTATACGGCGCGGCCACTGGACTCACGTGGCGACCTCACATGCGACGACGCTCAAGGCGGACAAGTCATCTTGTGTCTCAGTGCGCGACCGATCAACCGATCGATCTAACTGCCAATGACTGTTGCCCGAGCAACTCGAGCAGACTGGCGGCCTAACGCATAGTAGCACTCCGGACGACAGACAGGCACTGACTGCCCCACACCAACACCGACTCAAAGGAAGGCCTCGGCGCTTGTTGGTGACGTCACGTCAGCTAGGCACGGAGAACGCCAGGTCTGTTCCAATCAGAAACGCCTGGGCGTGCTTATCACTATAAATCTCTTATTTTTGGACAAAATGTTTGGTATTGTTTTGGATTCTGCAGTTTTATTTAGATGAAAGATTTTCTTACTATCGTAAAGCTACAAATGAAGATCGTAGTTCTGTATTACTGAATCCTGTCGAAACAAACGTAGATCAATATGAGAAGACGCTTTGCCCCATTGCAAGCTTCGGAAATTTTACATTCAAGTAACTATATTTACTTGATCCATTTTGTTATCGAAACTTACCCCAACCCCCTTACAATGAACTCGTTTCTTTTATTTATTTATTTATTTATTTTCGTTTGACATCGTCACTGGAAATGTGAACTAATTTACGTGTGTAAATGTCCAACTGTTGCCAGTCATTAGATTACAGTCGTTTTGAACGAAAGGAATTCTAAACAGGAAACAAAATAGCTTCATACTTCGAAAATACTGCTGAGCTTAAACTTTTTAAAACATGCACATTACAAAAGATAAATATTCCCCTCTTGCAACTGAAAGGAGAAACTTTATAACATAAAAAAATTTTATTTGATAAAACAAGTACCTCTCTTTTGCCTCTTCTTCTGTCCCCCACCCCCTCCCCCAACGAGTACAATCGCAAGATATTTCATTAACATTCAGTGCTCCTCACCCCATAGTCAACCAAGATACCTAAAGAAGAGCACCAATATGTTCACAGTTTCTTGTAAAAGGAACCCAGTACAAACGTAACTTCCTCAGATTTACAAATAAGGTAAAGAAGCACGAATTCTGTTGCTGCTGGACCATGAAGTTGTTTTTGTATGTCAATCCTTAAAACAGGTGGATGGTTCAAATGGCTCTGAGCACTATGGGACTCAACTGCTGTGGTCATAAGTCCCCTAGAACTTAGAACTACTTAAACCTAACTAACCTAAGGACACCACACGCATCCATGCCCGAGGCAGGATTTGAACCTGCGACCGTAGGAGCAGCAGCGGATCCGGACTGGACCGCCTAGAACCGCACGGCCACCGCGGCCGGCAAAAAAGGTGGAAATTTAAGTTCAGGAGTACACTATTTGTTAAGGAGTGTAATGAAATGCACAATTAATTGATTGCAGAAATCTGTCAGAACAATGTGTGTTGGTCAACTACCGCCAATAGTTTCACATTTTCCTGTGTCTGGGAGGGAGACACCACCATTATGAGTATGCCTGCAACAGACCTGGCGTTCGCCGTGCCTAGCTGACGTGACGTCACGAACAAGCGCCGAGGTCTTCCTTTGAGTCGGTGTTGCCCACACTGACCCGGCTGACCAACTGACAACTCGCCAACTCAGATTGACCACTGCTGAGCTCATAGCGCCTCCTTAAATGCACGTGAACAGGCTACCTTTTCCCCTTTCACACCAGAGGGAGACACCAAAGCTGCGACTGCCACAGCGGCGCCACCGCCAGAAACGGAGGGCGACTGCTTCACACAACGCGCTACGGTGCGCTCTTCAAAACAGCAAATTTTACCACGGCTCACCGTCCCTTTCGGATAAGTCCTTCGTGGTGTTTGGATTTTTTGGCTTAGAGTGTATTTCCGTAAATGCCATGCAATAAACTGATGATGTATTGTATCTATAGGTATTCAACATTTCAGTTAGGTATTTTTACCAATTATATCGACTTGCAAAAAGGCAGGTTCTCGTTTTACGGTCGAGTCTCCGTAAACTGGGCAAATGGAGGGCCTTTAGCCAGCTCATTGCTCCATTTTGGCTTTTACGGCCTGTCTGCGTTTACAGGTCCGTTTGCCGAGGCCGTAGCGACGTGAAGGGCGCTGTCGCTAGCCCGACCGTGGGCCGTGGCGGCAGCTGGCGGCTGCAGGGGTGCCTGCCTGCAATAACCGCGCGCGCCGCCCCGGAAAATACCGCCCGACTGCCTGACACCTCCTTCGAAAAATAATTACGCTAATGAATACGCCCGGCCGCGGGTGATTTCGGAGCGCGGAAACTGGGGCGAAGATTGCTACCAGGGTGCGCGCATGGCCGACACCTGCGGCGCAAAATTAAAATTTCTCTCCCAATTCGTCTCACCGATATTTCTGAACGTTTCCAATAAAGAGCCGTACGACTACAACATTAGACTGCTGGTACCGAGGCTCTTAATTACTATGAATAATATTTAATTACGATTTTTACTGGGGGTACTGATTACGAATTGTAATAAAAACAGAATAAAATTTTTTGAGGAAATACGGAAACCAGCCAAATTTTATGTATCTCTATTTATACCAACGCGCATTTCGGAATTTAGCCCATCTTCAATTGTCTTAAGCTTTGTCAATGAATCATCGTCAGTCAGCATTATACCAACTGAAGTTGAATGAAAGCCCAAAACGCTGTTCGTATAGATACAGCTGTACAAAAAAGTGTCCAGTTGCTGTGTTTCTTCGAGTAAGTAAGTCCACGTCCACGTAGCTCAACCATCATTTACGTGGATAAATTAATGATAAGAGAGAAAAGGACTGAAAAGTGATACGAGAAGATGGAAAATACTAAAATAAATGCGCTGTTCCACAATATTCATGTAGACTGTACACGGCTCAGTCACATACATGCGACAACCACCTACGTTCGATGATGATGATGATGATGATGTTTGGTTTGTGGGGCGCTCAACCGCGCGGTTATTAGCGCCCCTACAACTTCCCAGCCTTTGCTCAGTCCAAACACGCCACTTTCATGAATGATGATGAAATGATGAGGACAACAAAAACACCCAGTCATCTCGAGGCAGGTGAAAATCCCTGACCCCACCAGGCATCGATCCTGGGACCACGAGCTGCGGACACCTACGTTCGACGACTACATGAATAACCACTTACAGAGGACAGGTGGCAGCACTAGCAGTGGTGAGTATATAAAGCGTGCCGGGTGACGGAGAACACAGTACAGTTTGTTGTCCTAAGCCTAGTTTACACGACGACATTGGGTTGCGACAGTCGTTGCGTGGAATGAGCTACACGCAAATGGTTTCATATTTGACTGTAGACACGGCGAAACCAGTTTCGTCGTTTTGTGGGTTCCTGAGTAGTGTCTGAAATGAAAGTTTTGGCAGCTGCACGTCACACGAGCTGTGATGGAGTTAGGGCTTGTTGTGTGGAATCGCTGCGTAAGATAAAAATAAGAAACGTGTTTCGATTCGTGACTGGATGAAGAAAAGACGTCAGCTCGGTTGCTCAGCATCCTTGCTGAAATAATTTGTAACGAAAGACCAAAGACGTTCTTTTAATTATCTTAGAATGTCACCAGAACTGTTAATGTTTCTTCTAAATAGAGTTAATTATGCGATAATGAATGAAGACGTAATGCATGACGCACTGTCGCCAGAACCGAAATTACACCACTGGCCTTTAAAGTTGCTACACCACGAAGATGACTTGCTACAGACGCGAAATTTAACCGACAGGCAGAAGATACTTTGATATGCAAATGATTTGCTTTTCAGAGCGTTCGCACAAGGTTGGCGCCGCCAGTGGCGACACCTACAACGTGCTGACATGAGGAAAGTTTCCAACCGATTTCTCATACACAAACAGCAGTTGACCGGCGTTACTTGGTGAAACGTTGTGGTGATGCCTCGTGTAAGGAGAAGAAATGCGTATCATCACGTTTCCGACTTTCATAAAGGTCGGATTGTAGCCTATCGTGATTGCGGTTTATCGTATCGCGACATTGCTGGTCGCGATGGTCGAGATCGAATGACTGTTAGTAGAATATGGAATCAGTGTGTTCAGGATGGCATCTTATCCGCATGGCTGTAACGGATCGTGCAGCCACGTCTCGATCCCTGTGTCAACATGGGAACGTTTGCAAGACAACAACCATCTGCACGAACAGCTCGACGACGTTTGCAGCATCATGGACTATCAGCTCGGAGACCATGGCTGCGGTTACCCTTGACGCTGCATCATAGACAGGAGCGCCTGCGATGGTGTACTCAACGACGGACCTGGGTGCACGAATGGCAAAACTTCATTTTTTCGGATGAATCCAGGTTCTGTTTACAGCATCATGATGGTCACATCCGTGTTTGGCGACATCGCGGTGAACGCACATTGAAAGCGTGTATTCGTCATCGCCATACTGACGTATCACCCGGCGTGATGGTATGGGGTGCCATTGGTTACACGTCTCGGTCACCTCTTGTTCGCATTGACGGCACTTTGAACAGTGGACGTTACATTTCAGATGTGTTACGACCCGTGGCTCTACCCTTCATTCGATCCCTGCGAAACCCTACATTTCAGCAGGATAATGCATGACCGCATGTTGCAGGTCCTGTACGGGCCTTTCTGGATACAGAAAATGTTCGACTGCTGCCCTGGCCAGCACATTCTCCAGATCTCTCACCAATTGAAGACGTCTGGTCAATGGTAGCCGAGCAACTGTCTCGTCACAGTACGCCAGTCTCTACTCTTGATGAACTGTGGTATCGTGTTGAAGCTGCATGGGCAGCTGTACCTGTACACGCCATCCAAGCTCTGTTTGACTCAACGCCCAAGCTTATCAAGGCCGTTATTACGGCCAGAGGTGGTTGTTGTGGGTACTGATTTCTCAGTATCTATGCACCCAAATTGCGTGAAAATATAATCACATGTCAGTTCTAGTATAATATATTGTCCAATGAATACCCGTTTATCATCTGCATTTCTTCTTGGTGTAGCATTTTTAATGGCCAGTAGGGTACATAGCACATTGCATGCATTGTAATCACTAACACTCGGCATGTTATAAGACGCGGTTTCAGTTGGTGATGACGCATTTTCATTAACACCAATAATTATTAACAGTAATAGTTATTAACATTAACAGCAGTAATTATTCGAAGCAGGCCGCATTTAAGAAGAGAATGGTTTGGAAACTACTCTCTTGAAGATGGCAATGTTTCAAAATTCAAACATATGTGAATGGGGAGCACTGCTCCGATGTTTTAAATAGATGAATTTTGAATAAAGACTGAAGCTTCGTCATTTGCGTAGCCTTCCCTCCTGTCAACAATATTCCTTAAAAAAAAAAAAAAAAAAGAGCGGGCCAACTCGAATGATGGAATTTTAGTCTTGTAGACAAGTGAATTTCTACAGATAGACTTACATTTGCGTGTATTTTTCTTAATTCAGTTGTATATGTGTTCCTAATTCAATAAATTTTGCCCTGCAGCTCAGATATTGTCAAACTGTCTATGTTCTGATCGCACATGACGATCTCAGGAGCAGCAATATGTTGCTTATTTTTGTAATCAGCATCACTGAAATCCCACAAACACCTTGCAAAGCATATACAGGGTGTTACAAAAAGGTACGGCCAAACTTTCAGGAAACATTCCTCACACACAAAGAAAGAAAATATGTTATGTGGACATGTGTCCGGAAACGCTTACTTTCCATGTTAGAGCTCATTTTATGACTTCTCTTTAAATCACATTAATCATGGAATGGAAACTCACAGCAACAGAACGTAGCAGAGTGACTTCAAACACTTTGTTACAGGAAATGTTCAAAATGTCCTCCGTTAGCGAGGATACATGCATCCACGCTCCGTCGCATGGAATCCCTGATGCACTGATGCAGCCCTGAAGAATGGCGTATTGTATCACAGCCGTCCACAATACGAGCACGAAGAGTCTCTACATTTGGTACCGGGGTTGCGTAGACAAGAGCTTTCAAATGCCCCCATAAATGAAAGTCAAGAGGGTTGAGGTCAGGAGAGCGTGGAGGCCATGGAATTGGTCCGCCTCTATCAATCCATCGGTCACCAAATCTGTTGTTGAGAAGCTTACGAACACTTCTACTGAAATGTGCAGGAGCTCCATCGTGCATGAACCACATGTTGCGTCGTACTTGTAAAGGAACATGTTCTAGCAGCACAGGTAGAGTATCCCGTATGAAATCATGATAACGTGCTCCACTCAGCGTAGGTGGACGAACATGGGGCCCAATCAAGACATCACCAACAATGCCCGCCCAAACGTTCACAGAAAATCTGTGTTGATGACGTGATTGCACAATTGCGTGCGGATTCTCGTCAGCCCACACATGTTGATTGTGAAAATTTACAATTTGATCACGTTGGAATGAAGCCTCATTCGTAAAGAGAACATTTGCACTGAAATGAGGATTGACACATTGTTGGATGAGCCATTCGCAGAAGTGTACCCGTGGAGGCCAATCAGCTGCTGATAGTGCCTGCACACGCTGTACATGGTACGGAAATAACTGATTCTCCTGTAGCACTCTCCATACAGTGACGTGGTCGACGTTACCTTGTACAGCAGCAACTTCTCTGACATTAGGGTTATCGTCAACTGCACGAAGAATTGCCTCGTCCATTGCAGGTGTCCTCGTCGTTCTAGGTCTTCCCCAGTCACGAGTCATAGGCTCGAATGTTCCGTGCTCCCTAAGACGCCGATCAATTGCTTCGAACGTCTTCCTGTCGGGACACCTTCGTTCTGGAAATCTGTCTCGATACAAACTAACCGCGCCAGGGCTATTGCCCCGTGCTAATTCATACGTCAAATGGGCATCTGCCAACTCCGCATTTGTAAACACTGCACTGACTGCAAAACCACGCTCGTGATGAACACTAACATGTTGATGCTACGTACTGATGTGCTTGATGCTAGTACTGTAGAGCAATGAGTCGCATGTCAACACAAGCACCGAAGTCAACATTACCTTCCTTCAATTGGGCCAACTGGCGGTGAATCGAGGAAGTACAGTGCATACTGACGAAACTTAAATGAGCTCTAACATGGAAATTAAGCGTTTCCGGACACATGTCCACATAACATCCTTTCTTTATTTGTGTGTGAGGAATGTTTCCAGAAAGTTTGGCCGTACCTTTTTGTAACACACTGTATATACACAAAAAGCGAACATTATTCTCCATGCCCCACTCCATATTTCAGTTTGTCTACATTTTAGGAACACACATAACCTCAAAACTCATGCAACTAGTGTCGTCAAAGTTGGAACACGCCGAAACTGTTTAGTTTCAAAGACGAGTTGCGCAAACACGCGGCGCGCATGCGCAGTGGCCGGCAGCGCTGTTTCCTGCAACCTAGTGTCGTCGTGTAAACTAGGCTTTAATGCGGGAACGGAGAGATTTATCTGACGTCCAAAAGGACATGATTGTTGGCTTTCGGGGCAAGAGTGGAAGCATTTCCCAAACGGCTAAGCTTGTAAACGCCGTTTGTGACGCCGTGGTTAAAGCAAACCGTGCAGGACAAAACTGCTATCCAAAACCAGCGTCAAGGCAATTGTGTTGCGCTACGGGCCATAGATAACTTGGTGAACTACAACTACAGAGGGGTGTACGGGCGAATCGCCTTTGAACTGTTGAGCGACTGACCGGTCAGACGAATCAAGGAGCTACCAACAACGTCTCCTGAACGACCGTTCAGCAAACGTTGCTGTGTATGGCCGCCCACATCTGGTGCCTGAATCGTGCTTGCTGAATGCTGTTCGTCGTTGACTAAGGCTGGAATTTGCCTGCCAACACGGCAACTGGACGTCTGTTGAGTGCGGATAGGTAGCCTTTTCAGATGAACCACGTTTCACGTTCCACCGGACAGACGGTCATTGGCTTGTACGGCATGAACCATCTGAAAGGAAACACACTGCAGCAATTGTCGGTAGGGTGCACGCTGCAGGAGAGAGCGATGTAGTCTGGGTAATGTTTTTGTGGTATTCTCTGGCTGGTCTAGTCATTCTGGAAGGTACAATGAATCAAACACGAGTATGGATATATCCAGTGCTTTTTTTCTAGAAAAAAGTTTGAGGGTACTCCGACACTGGATATAATGCAGCGAAAATTACTTATAAGTGAAGCATGGGATACCAACCGTCTGCTTTTAGCCATGACGTCATCAACATGTCGAACTACAAAAAAGGATGGTATCGGACTCTTCAGTTGACTTTACAGCTCAAATGAAGCAGACGATACTGAGAAACACCCAACGTACAAGAGAATGTGGTATCGAACACTTCAGTTTACATCACCTCTAATGAAGCATGCGATTCCCATCAACCCCTGAGCAATAAAAGAAAATGGTATCGTACACTTCAATTGATCTATAATACATCTCAAATGAAACAGGTGAGTCCAATCAACCCTCCGACATACAAAATAATACAAGGAAATATTACCGAACACGTATTTTAACCTATAAAACACCACTAAAAGACACAATACAACAAAAACCATCCACACCTATCATCAAGAACAGTAGAAACTACACTAAAAAATCTTTTGTAACCTTGTTTGGATCCCGAAATGGCATAAAGAGCAACAAAACAAAGACGGCAATGAATCGTGAAGGATCATGGTAGTGGGACCACAGAGACATCTACCGGTAGCTCGGCGTTTGAGCGTATGCATATCCGTTTAGCACTACCATCGCCCACTATTAGCGGGCGAGGGCACTACATGCTTGTAGAACTGGCTGCCAGCGATTCAGTTGTCGAGAACGGTTGCCGCAGCTTCGAAATGCATGAAACAGTCGATGACATCCCTTTTCCCACCAAAAACTGCGGTGGCATCGTTCGTATTGCAATTACCAACACGAAAAAATGAAATAAAAAATTTACGTCCGTGAAATAAATCTGTGGCACACTTCCAAGTTCTCAACATCGTAAGAAAATTACTTCGTCGACGAAAAAGTTTAGGGGTACGCATCCCCCAGCGTTCCCCCAGAAAAACAGCACTGGATATATCGTTAGCGACCATGTCTACCCCTACATGCAGTCTGTTTTTCCGCAGCACGAAGGCATCCACCAGCACGACAATGTAACATGTGACACAGCTTGCAGTGTACATGCATTATTCGTAGAGCACCAGGATGACTTGACCATACTCTCCTGGCCACCAAACACCCCAGTCGAGAATCTGTGGAACCATCTCGAGCGGACTGTTCATAACACGGATTCTCATCCGAGAAACCTAGTGCAGCTGGCCACAGCACTGGAGTCGACATGACTCCACATCCCTGTCGGTACCTCCCACAACCTCACTGACTCTATTCCTGCACGCCTCGCAGTGGCCTGTGCTCAAAAACTAATTATTCAGGCTTTTGATTGGAGGTTGCATTAATGTTCAAAATGGTTCAAATGGCTCTGAGCACTATGGGACTTAACATCTGAGGTCATCAGTCCCCTAGAACTTAGAACTACTTAAACCTAACCAACCTAAGGACATCACACACATCCATGCCCGAGGCAGGGTTGCATTAATGTTACTAGGTAGTGTAGATCGTGTTGTATTGTAAGGGGTTCACCGCCCTGCTGGAGCAAATGTAATCTCGATGTATTGCTCACATATTACAACGACAGTTCACAGGCGCTGCCTGAGGCATAAAATATCTCTGCCCTTGTCAAAAGAGAGCTGCAACAGAGTCGCAGGTCAGAGCAGCCTCTGCCGCAGTTGCTGTCGCTCGCTGCTGCAGTGTAGTTGTAGTCTGTTGCTGGTACAGCGCAGTTTATAGTTAGTAGTTGTTAAAGTCACAGTGCAGAACAAATTGTAAAATTTTATTATATGGAACTGAATAATACACTACAGCCCATTAAATTTGCTGCACCACGTATATGATGTGCTACAGACAGGAAATTTAACCGACAGGAAGAAGATGCTGTGATATGCAAATGATTAACTTTTCAGAGCATTCACACAAGGCTGGCGCCGGTGATGAGACCTACAACGTGCTGACATGAGGAAAGTTTCCAACCGATTTCTCATACACAAACAGCAGTTGACCGGCGTTGCCTGGTGAAACGTTGTTCTGATGCTTCGTGTAAGGAGGACAAATGCGTACCATCACGATTCCGACTATTTGATAATGGTCGTATTGTAGCCTATCGCGATTGCGGTTTATCGTATCGTGACATTGCTGCTCGCGTTGGTCGAGATCGAATGACTGTTAGCAGAATATGGAATCGGTGGGTGCAGGAGGGTAATACGGAATGCCGTGCTGGATCCCAATTGCCTCGTATCACTAGCATTCGAGATGACAGGCATCTTAACTGCATGGCTGTAACGGATCGTGCAGCTACGTCTCGATCCCTGAGTCAACAGATGGGGACGCTTACACGACAACAACCATCTGCACGAACAGTTCGACGACGTTTGCAGCAGCATCGACTGTCAGCTCGGAGACCATGGCTGCGGTTACCCTTGACGCTGCATCACAGACAGGAGCGCCTGCGATGGTGTACTCAACGACGAACCTGGGTACACGAATGGCAAAACTTCATTTTTTCGGATGAATCCAGGTTCTGTTTACAGCATCATGATGGTCGCATCCGTGTTTGGCGACATCGCGGTGAACGCACATTGGAAGTGTGTATTCGTCATCGCCATACTGGCGTTATCACCCGGCGTGATGGTATGGGGTGCCATTGGTTACACGTCTGGGTCATCTCTTGTTCGCACCGACGGCACTTTGAACAGTGGACGTTACATTTCAGATGTGTTACGACCCGTGGCTCTAGCCTTCATTCGATCCCTGCAAAACCTTACATTTCAGCAGGATAATGCACGACCGCCTGTTACAGGTCCTGCACGGGCCTTTCGGGATACAGAAAATGTTCGACTGCTGCCCTGGCCAGCACATTCTCCAGACCTCTCACCAATTGAAAACATCTTGTCAATGGTGGCCGAGCAACTGGCTCGTCACAATATACCAGTCACTGCTCTTGATGAACTGTGGTATCGTGTTGAAGCTGCATGGGCAGCTGTACCTATACACGCCATCCAAGCTCTGTTTGACTGAATGCCCAGGCGTATTCAAGGCCGTCATTACGGCCAGAGGTGGTTGTTCTGGGTACTGATTTCTCAGAATCTTTTTTTTTTTTTTTTTTTTTTTTTTTTTTTTTTTTTTTTTTTTTTTTTTTTTTGGTCGTCAGTCTACTGACTGGTTTGATGCGGCCCGCCACGAATTCCTTTCAGTGACCTCTTCATCTCAGAGTAGCACTCGCAGCCTACGTCCTCAATTATTTGCTTGACGTATTCCAATCTCTGTCTTCCTCTACAGTTTTTGCCCTCTACAGCTCCCTCTAGTACCATGGAAGTCATTCCCTCATGTCTTAGCAGATGTCCTATCATCCTGTCCCTTCTCCCTATCAGTGTTTTCCACATATTCCTTTCCTCTCCGATTCTGCGTAGAACCTCCTCATTCCTTACCTTATCAGTCCACCTAATTTTCAACATTCGTCTATTGTTGTTGTTGTTGTGGTCTTCAGTCCTGAGACTGGTTTGATGCAGCTCTCCATGCTACTCTATCCTGTGCAAGCTTTTTCATCTCCCAGTACCTACTGCAACCTACATCCTTCTGAATCTGCTTAGTGTATTCATCTCTTGGTCTCCCTCTACGATTTTTACCCTCCACGCTGCCCTCCAATACTAAATTGGTGAGCCCTTGATGCCTCAGAACATGTCCTACCAACCGATCCCTTCTTCTGGTCAAGTTGTGCCACAAACTTCTCTTCTCCCCAATCCTATTCAATACGTCCTCATTAGTTATGTGATCTACCCATCTAATCTTCAGCATTCTTCTGTAGCACCACATTTCGAAAGCTTCTATTCTCTTCTTGTCCAAACTATTTATCGTCCATGTTTCACTTCCATACATGGCTACACTCCATACGAATACTTTCAGAAATGACTTCCTGACACTTAAATCAATACTGGATGTTAACAAATTTCTCTTCTTCAGAAACGCTTTCCTTGCCATTGCCAGCCTACATTTTATATCCTCTCTACTTCGACCATCATCAGTTATTTTGCTCCCCAAATAGCAAAACTCCTTTACTACTTTAAGTGCCTCATTTCCTAATCTAATTCCCTCAGCATCACCCGACTTAATTAGACTACATTCCATTATCCATTCGTCTATAGCACACCACATCTCAAATGCTTCGATTCTCTTCTGTTCCGGTTTTCCCACAGTCCATGTTTCACTACCATTCAATGCTGTACTCCAGACGTACATCCTCAGAAATTTCTTCCTCAAATTAAGGCCGGTATTTGATATTAGTAGACTTCTCTTGGCCAGAAATGCCTTTTTTGCCATAGCGAGTCTGGTTTTGATGTCCTCTTTGCTCCGTCCGTCATTGGTTATTTTACTGCCTAGGTAGCAAAATTCCTTAACTTCATTGACTTCGTGACCATCAACCCTGGTGTTAAGTTTCTCGCTGTTCTCATTTCTACTACTTCCCATTACCTTCGTCTTTCTCCGATTTACTCTCAAACCATACTGTGTACTCATTAGACTGTTCATTCCGTTCAGCAGATCATTTAATTCTTCTTCACTTTCACTCAGGATAGCAATGTCATCAGTGAATCGTATCATTGATATCCTTTCACCTTGTATTTTAATTCCACTCCTGAACTATTCTTTTATTTCCATCATTGCTTCCTCGATGTACAGATTGAAGAGTAGGGGCGAAAGGCTACAGCCTTGTCTTACACCCTTCTTAATACGAGCACTTCGTTCTTGATCGTCCACTCTTATTATTCCCTCTTGGTTGTTGTACGTATTGTATATGACCCGTCTCTCCCTATAGCTTACCCCTACTTTTTTCAGAATCTCGAACAGCTTGCACCATTTTATATTGTCGAACGCTTTTTCCAGGTCGACAAATCCTATGAAAGTGTCTTGATTTTTCTTTAGCCTTGCTTCCATTATTAGCCATAACGTCAGAATTGCCTCTCTCGTCCCTTTACTTTTCCTAAAGCCAAACTGATTGTCACCTAGCGCATTCTCAATTTTCTTTTCCATTCTTCTGTACATTATTCTTGTAAGCAGCTTCGATGCATGAGCTGTTAAGCTGATTGTGCGATAATTCTCGCACTTGTTAGCTCTTGCCGACTTCGTAATTGTGTGGATGATGCTTTTCCGAAAGTCAGATGGTATATCGCCAGACTCATATATTCTACACACCAACGTGAATAGTCGTTTTGTTGCCACTTCCCCCAATGATTTTAGAAATTCTGATGGAATGTTATCTATCCCTTCTGCCTTATTTGACCGCAAGTCCTCCAAAGCTCTTTTAAATTCCGATTCTAATACTGGATTCCCTAACTCTTCTAAATCGACTCCTGTTTCTTCTTCTATCACATGAGACAAATCTTCACCCTCATAGAGGCTTTCAATGTATTCTTTCCACCTATCTGCTCTCTCCTTTGCATTTAACAGTGGAATTCCCATTGCACTCTTAATGTTACCACCGTTGCTTTTAATGTCACAAAAGGTTGTTTTGACTTTCCTGTATGCTGAGTCTGTCCTTCCGACAATCATATCTTTTTCGATGTCATCACATTTTTCCTGCAGCCATTTCGTCTTAGCTTCCCTGCACTTCCTATTTATTTCATTCCTCAGCGACTTGTATTTCTGTATTCCTGATTTTCACGGGACATGTTTGTACTTCCTCCTTTCATCAATCAACTGAAGTATTTCTTCTGTTACCCATGGTTTCTTCGCAGCTACCTTCTTTGTACCTATGTTTTCCTCCCCAACTTCTGTGATGGCCCTTTTTAGAGATGTCCATTCCTCTTCAACTGTACCGCCTACTGCGCTATTCTTTATTGCTGTATCTATATTGTTAGAGAACTTCAAACATATCTCGTCATTCCTTAGTACTTCCGTATCCCACTTCTTTGCGTATTGATTCTTCCTGACTAATGTCTTGAACTTCAGCCTACTCTTCATCACTACTATATTGTGATCTGAGTCTATATCTGCTCCTGGGTACGCCTTACAATCCAGTATCTGATTTCGGAATCTCTGTCTGACCATGATGTAATCTAATTGAAATCTTCCCGTATCCCCCGGCCTTTTCCAAGTATACCTCCTGCTCTTGTGATTCTTGAACAGGGTATTCGCTATTACTAGCTGAAACTTGTTACAGAACTCAATTAATCTTTCTCCTCTTTCATTCCTTGTCCCAAGCCCATATTCTCCTGTAACCTTTTCTTCTACTCCTTCCCCTACAACTGCATTCCAGTCGCCCATGACTATTAGATTTTCGTCCCCCTTTACATACTGCATTACCCTTCCAATATCCTAATACACTTTCTCTATCTGTTCATCTTCAGCTTGCGACGTCGGCATATATACCTGAACTATCGTTGTCTGTTTTGGTCTGCTGTCGATTCTGATTAGAACTACCCGGTCACTGAACTGTTCACAGTAACACACCCTCTGCCCTACCTTCCTATTCATAACGAATCCTACACCTGTTATACCATTTTCTGCTGCTGTTGATATTACCCGATACTCATCTGACCAGAAATCCTTGTCTTCCTTCCACTTCACTTCACTGACCCCTACTATATCTAGATTGAGCCTTTGCATTTCCCTTTTCAGATTTTCTAGTTACCCTACCACGTTCAAGCTTCTGACATTCCACGCCCCGACTCGTAGAACGTTATCCTTTCGTTGATTATTCAATCTTTTTCTCATGGTAACCTCCCCCTTGGCAGTCCCCTCCCGGAGATCCGAATGGGGGACTATTCCGGAATCTTTTGCCAATGGAGAGATCATCATGACACTTCTTCAATTACAGGCCACATGTCCTGTGGATACACGTTACGTGTCTTTAATGCAGTGGTTTCCATTGCCTTCTGCATCCTCATGTCGTTGATCATTGCTGATTCTTCCGCCATTAGGGGCAATTTCCCACGTCTAGGACAAGAGAGTGCCCTGAACCTCTATCCGCTCCTCCGCCCTCTTTGACAAGGCCGTTGGCAGAATGAGGCTGACTTCTTATGCCGGAAGTCTTCGGCCGCCAATGCTGATTATTTATCAAAATTTGGGCAGAATCTGTGCACCCAAATGTCAGTTCTAATATAATATATTTGTCCAATGAATACCCTTTTCATCTGCATTTCTTCTTGGTGTAGCAATTTTAATGGTCAGTAGTGTAACTGTGATCAGACGTAGAGCTAAATGATACCATGGAGTGAGATGACGATGAACAAATGAATAATTGTTAATATAATGAAAAATCAACAATGTAATTAAGTCAACCATCTATTATAAGGTAAATTTTATTATTTTTATTGTCATACGTTTAGTTAAGTCTTTTGTCTGAGATGTTAATATGAGTTTGTTTCAATCTTTTTTCTATCTGGGTCAACTAGTGATGCCAAATCACAAAAAAAGATTGAAACAAATTCATATTAACATTTCAGACAAAATACTTAGCTACACGCATACCAATAAAATAATAAAATTAACCTTCTAATAGATGGTTGACTTAATTACACTGTTCATTCATCGTTATATTAACAATTAATCATTTGATGACCAACTGAAGACCTCAACTGCTGACAGGTGTTGTTGATATACCTCGATGAAGACAGCTGAAAATGTGTGCCCCTACCGGGACTCGAACCCGGGATCTCCTGCTTACATGGCAGACGCTCTATCCATCTGAGCCACCGAGGACAAAGATGAACAGCGCAACTGCAGGGACTTATCCCTTGCACACTTCCCGTGAGACTCACATTCCCAACTGTCCACAATTCTACATATGTATTGTACCTTATAGACATTGTAAGGTGTATGCTTCGCCGGCGATGGGCGAGGCATGACAGAATCTCTGACCAGAGAGTAGTTTATTGTTAGTTGTTGCTTGTCACAAGTCTGCGCTTGACTGAGCGAGTGGACAGTGTTAGTCTGCGCGAGTCTGCAGTAGTAGTCAGCCGGATACAGTAGTAGTCTGCGGGAGTCGGCATGCGTCGGCTGTGTGCTCTGGTCGATGAGTATTGTTGTAGAAGGTAAAGAAGCAGCATTGCCCATATTTAATAATGTATGTTAATTGTAATTAATTTGTTCAAAAAAAATGCCCCAATAATAATTTTTTATAAAGTAACTCTTTTAAAGAAAAACATTCATTTCAATTTAAAGAACATTTCTAATGGATCATCACTCCTTTCAATAATCCAAAAAAAACAAAATATACGACAGCATTGCACGAAGCCGTGTCGAAGAATGTATAATTAAGAGCAGATATAGATTGCAGTTTTGTTGAGGTAAGAATTTTTGCCTTTTGCTTTTTTTATTCAGAATACAGGGCCAAAGGTCAGCGTTGCTGTCCTTATAAAATTTACCAGATATTATTATTTCTGTTAGGAGGTTACATTTCATTCATGGTTCATTATTTAATCAATATTATTGTGTGGTTTAATGGTCAATTTTCATTTATCAATTTTGCGGGGAGTTTACGCTTGGCTCCATTCACATCATTATTTAACATTTTTACTGGGAGGTTACACTTGTCCCCATTTCCATTTTCTTATTATCATTCCTTAATTTTTGTGGGGAGGTTACGCTTGGCTCCATTTTTAATTTATCATTAAAAATTTTTGCGGAGAGGTTACAACATACCCTGCAGTCGCGCTATCCATCTGTGTCCTCGGTGGCTCAGATGGATAGAGCGTCTGCCATGTAAGCAGGAGATCCCGGGTTCGAGTTCCGGTCGGGGCACACATTTTCAGCTGTCAACATCGAGGTATATCAACAACACCTGTCAGCAGCTGAGGTTTTCAGTTAGTCATCATTTATTCCAGGGAAAAGCTGCACGGTCATCAACAGTAACTGTTCTTTCGAGTACTAGTTACTGTCTCCGTATATATAATTAATCATTTGTTCATCATCATCTCGTTCCATGGTATCATTTAGCTCTGCGGCTGATCACAATTATTATTCAGTTCCATATAATAAAATTTTACAATTTGTTCTGCACTGTGACTTTAACAACTACTAACTGTAAACTGTCCTGTACCAGCGACAAACTAAAACTACTCTGTAGCAGCGAGCGACTGCAACTACGGCAGAGACTGCTCTCACCTCCGACTCTATTGCAGCTCTCTTTTGACAGGGGCAAAGATATTTTATCTCTCAGGCATTGCCTGTGAATTGTCGTTCTAGTAAGGGAGCAATACATCGAGATTACATTTGCTCCAGTGGGGTGGTCAATCCCTTACAATTTATATTTCAAGGCGACGTTGTATATAAAAATGAGTAAATGTAAAAACGTGACAGAGTGGCGAAAAGGGGCATCCGTGTTTGGCAGTGTCCGTGGCCATGTCGTGTGTAAAGTTGCTGGGCTTGTTTGTGATTCACGGCGTACTGTCCAACGTATCTACAAGAAGTGGGGTAAAAGATGAGGCCACGAAACACATCAGAAATGAGGTCAGAAAATGAACCTGACCAAGAGGGACCAGAGACGCGTTTCACGGCTTGTGAATCAAAATCGCTCCGAACGCGTGAGGAATTGCTGCAGGCAGTGGGGTTGGGTTGTTTTGGGGAAGGAGACCAGACAGCGAAGTCACCGGTCTCATCGGATTAGTGAAGGAAGTCGGCCGTGCCCTTTCAAAGGAACCATCCCGGCATTTGCCTGGAGCGATTTAGGGAAATCACGGAAAACCTAAATCAGGATGGCCGGACGCGGGATTGAACCGTCGTCCTCCCGAATGCGAGTCCAGTGTGCTAGCCACTGCGCCACCTCGCTCGGTACAGGCAGTGAATGAAGGTCGATCTCAACCTGTTAGCGAGAGAACATTGCGAGGGGAACTGCATGTAATGAACATTTGGAGTCGGTCACCTCGAAAAATGCCATTGCTCACACATGCACACTAAGATGACAACACCACAGTTCATTGGGCTGGAACAATATGTGACTTTCTTACCACATCCTAAATCTATTATATATATCGAGTGGCCTACAAAATTACCTGACGTGGACGCCATAGAAAATGGGTGGGACATTTTGGAACACCGCGTAAAACGCCTACAACAACATCCCGCAAGACTTGCGCTATCAAATCCTCGGCGAGTGTCTTAACCTGAATGCGACATACCTCCATATCCTTGCAGACAAACTTCCTAACTTAATCGAAGTTCAAGGGCTGAATTACACGATATAAAGTGATGCTTGTAACGATTTCTGTAGGGGTAACTAATTTTTTGTCCGGTGAGTTTACTATAAAACGTGTTCATATCGTTCCACGTTTAGCATTTTCTTAAGTTCAATAAGGGGACCGTACCCCAACCAGAAAAAAACCACCTCCTCCGTACTTCACTTTAGGCTATACACATAATGGTAGGTGATTTTCTCCGGGTATTTGCCACACCTAACACCAGTTCCCGTCAGATCACCGAAGTTAAGCGCTGTCGGGCTGGGCTAGCACTTGCATCTACATCTACATTTATACTCCGCAAGCCACCCAATGGTGTGTGGCGGAGGGCACATTACGTGCCACTGTCACTACCACCCTTTCCTGTTCCAGCCGCGTATGGTTCGCCGGAAGAACGACTACCGGAAAGACTCCGTGCGTGCTCGAATCTCTCTGATTTTACATTCGTGATCTCCTTGGGAGGTATTAGTAGGGGGAAGCAATATATTCGATACCTCATCCAGAAACGCACCCTATCGAAACCTGGACAGCAAGCTACACCGCGATGCAGAGAGCTTCTCTTGCAGAGTCTGCCACTTGAGTTTGCTAAACATCTCCGTAACGCTATCACGCTTACCAAATAACCCTGTGACGAAACGCGCCGCTCTTCTTTGGATCTTCTCTATCTCCTCTGTCAACCCGACCTGGTACGGATCCCACACTGATGAGCAATACTCAAGTATAGTTCGAACAAGTGTTTTGTAAGCCACCTCCTTTGTTGATGGACTACATTTTCTAAGGACTCTCCCAATGAATCTCAACCTGGTACCCGCCTTACCAACAATTAATTTTATACGATCATTCCACTTCAAATCGTTCTGTACGCATACTCCCAGATATTTTACAGAAGTAACTGCTACCAGTGTTTGTTCCGCTATCATATAATCATACAATAAAGGATCCTTCTTTCTGTGTATTAGCAATACGTTACATTTGCCTACGTTAAGGGTCAGTTGCTACTCCCTGCACCAAGTGCCTATCCGCTGCAGATCTTTCTGCATTTCGCTGCAATTTTCTAATGCTACAACTTCTCTATATATTACAGCATCATCCGCGAAAAGCTGCATGGAGCATCCGACACTATCTACTAGGTCATTTATATATATTGTGAACAGGAATAGTCCCATAACACTCCACTGTGGCACGCCAGAGGTTACTTTAACGTCTGTAGACGTCTCTCCATTGAGAACAACATGCTATGTTCTGTTTGCTAAAAACTCTGATATTCCGTAGGCTCTTACTTTGTTTATCAGGCGACATTGCGGAACTGTATCGAACTCCTTCCGGAAGTCAAGGAAAATTGCGTCTACCTGGGAGCCTGTATCTAATATTTTCTGGGTCTCATGAACAAATAAAGCGAGTTGGGACTCACATGATCGCTGTTTCCGGAATCCATGTTGATTCCTACAGAGTAGATTCTGGGTTTCCAGAAATGACATGATACGCGAGCAAAAAACATTTTCTAAAATTCTACAACAGATCGATATCAGAGATATAGGCTTATAGTTTTGGGCATCTGCTCGACGACCCTTCTAGAAAACTGGAACTACCTGTGCTCTTTTCGAATCATTTGGAACCTTCCGATCCTCTAGAGACTTGCGGTACATGGTTGTTAGAAGGGGGCAAGTTCTTTCGCGTACTCTGTGTAGAATGGAATCGATATCCCGTCAGGTCCTCTGTTCAGTGATTTCAGTTGCTTTTCTATTCCTCGGACACTTATTTCGATGCCAGCCATTATTTCGTTCGTGCGAGGATTTAGAAAAGGAATTGCAGTGCGGTCTTCCTCTGTGAAACAGCTTTGGAAAAAGGTGTTTAGTATTTCAGCTTTACGCGTGTCATCCTCTGTTCCAATGCCATTATCATCCCAGAGTGTCTGGATATGCTGTTTCTATCCACTTACTGATTTAAAGTCAGACCAGAACTTCCTAGGATTTTTTGTCCAGTCAGTACATAGAATTTGCTGTTTCTATCCACTTACTGATTTAAAGTCAGACCAGAACTTCCTAGGATTTTTTGTCCAGTCAGTACATAGAATTTTACTTTCGAATTCACTGAACGCTTCACGCATAGCCCTCCTTACGCTAACTTTGACATCGTTTAGCTTCTGTTTGTCTGAGAGGTTTTGTTCGCGTTTAAATTTGCTGTGAAGCTCTCTTAGCTTTCGCAGTAGTTTCCTAACTTTGTTGTTTAACCACGGTGGGTTTTTCCCGTCCATCACAGTTTTACTCGGCACATTAAAAACGCATTTGGTGGGTGAGCATCCGGTCCGCCGAGTGCTGTTGGTCATCGGGGTGCACTCAGACTTTGTGAGGCAAACTGAGGAGCTACTTGATTGAGAAGAAGCGGCTCCGGTCTCGGAAACTGACATACGGCCGGGAGAGCGGTGTGCTGACCACATGCCCCTCCATATCCGCATGCAGTGGCCCTTGTGGGCTGAGGATGACACGGCGGCCAGTCGGTACCTTTGGGCCTTCATGGCCTGTTCGGGAGGAGTTTAGTTTAGTTTCGTTTAGTTTTAATGTGCCACACCAAAACTCTTCCGTCTGTTTGCCACAGCGTATAGCGTGGTTCACCACTGCAAATCACTCGTTTCCACTCGTGCACTGTCCAGCAGTGTCGCTATTTACACCACCTCAAGGGTCGCATAGGATTTACAGAAATGTGTGGCTTAGGAGGAGCCGCTCGGACCATTGTACTGCACTCTAACTGTCTACGCATACTCATCGTGCTAGTCGGACTCACGAGTGGCTGCATCAGCGATTTTTTACAACCACCCTCCACTATGCTCCACAGTCCCCGTCCGTGACTACGCGAGATCTACCTGGTCTTGATTTAGCAGTGATTGTTTCTCGCTTTTCAACTCCACGACCGGCCGGGGTGGTCGAGCGGTTCTAGGCGCTACAGTCTGGAACCGCGCGTCCGCTACGGTCGCAGGTTCGAATCCTACCTCGGGCATCGATGTGTGTGATGTGCTTAGGTTAGTTAGGGTTAAGGGGATACGGAATCACCTATCCCCGCAATGTTAATATATGCCTACTATAGGGAACATTTTCTCACAAACTACTGGAGACAGAGAGGTAAAAATTTTACTGTATGTGCATTCATATGTTACAACAATACTGAAACAACAGTTTATTGTCAAAGTATTTTCTTACAGAGATATTGTACATTTATTTTTAAGTAAATTTTTTCCATCGCTTTTTACTAGACTATCACCCCTAAGTGTTTTGTAAATCAAGTAATTAAAAAATCGTTGTTTCAGTATGTAATAGGGACCTATGTCACTACGTCATAAAAATTTCAGACTTCTAGGTTGACCAGTACCTGAGATAATGTTCCTAGATGAAGTAAAAAGTAAACTTACGGGAAACGGAGAAAGAAGATTAAAACATTCCTGATCCGTAGCTAATACCCCCTTCACAGTCTTCATAATCATCTTCAAGTCTTCTTTTGGCACCCCTCTGCACCTGTCTTGCTTTTTTCACTAATGTCTTGATTATATTATCAGCATGCCTTAGTCTGTGCTGATCTAAAAAGAACATAGCACGTACCGTACGGGAACCAACACACATACCCAACTTTTGAAGGACCTGGCATTTAGTTATATTTCCAAGATTGAAGGTTGCCACAGCATCATACACACCAAAATGTAGTGTATTAATTCCGACAAACACTGTTTTTGGGAGACGATGCCATATCACACTATTCAAGCACTCGTTGGGGTTCTGCGTTTTTCCGTGAAGACATTTCATCAGAAGACTTCTGTCAGCCAGATCTCTGAAAATGGGCTTTATTTCTGCCATGATGGCTGATGGTAGACTGTGGTGGTGAATGTATTTCTCTCCTGTTGTTAGTCCCCTATTGTATTTACACCAGCTGTTTTCACCTTTGGGGCACAAACCATGTTGTGGATGCTCATCCGTGGATGCGGTGTGGAAATATAAAGCCCATATAGCTCTCCTCATTTCTTCAAGATTGCCTGTATTTTGCCTGATTGCAAGGCCATAGCAGTTCTGAATGTGGTCTATTATGGAATCAGTCAATCTTCCTCTGCCATCCGAGGTTTTCCCATCATCTAGTTTTTTCCCTTTCATAACTGATTTTAACCTTCTCAGCCTGGCACCCATTCTCTTCTGCACATGTCCTATACATTCAAGTTTGCTTATATTTACACTGTTCCCATATGGTTTGCTTTCCAAAACTTCTTTGAATGCTTTAGAGTCACCATCTCCCAGATATTTGACATAGCGAACATTATACCACTGTGAAGAGCGATGAAAAATTTTCTTCACCCCAGCAACCTCCATGCCACCACTACTACCATAATAATTAGCAATACAGTCATCACTGTGTTCATTTTTCAGCCTGCCTGTGCACCTACAGTATTTAGACATTATTGCAACATCAATAACCTTGCCAGTATCAACACTAGTTGCTGTTACAACACCATTGTTGGAGGTGTGGCCCCTTTTCTGCCACGTGCCATCAAACGCCACTGTGAGGTCACGACTGCCGTCATTTTCTTCCACTGCTTCTTCCACAGCAACCTGCATTGACTTCTGTGCTACATCTTCAACTGCAGATCCTAGTACATAATTGTAAGCTTCAAACTTTGAAGGTGCACTTGGAAGATTTAGAACACCACATAGCATATCACCAGCTGCTTTGCCCTTACCAATTGCTCGCAATCCATAAACTAACCTAATATTTACACTATAAAGTTCAGTTTTCTTGTATCCATTATTTACAGTTACTGAAACCGAACTTGGAAACTTACAGCTGTATTTACAAACACTGCATATTAAATTAAACTGGGCAGCCAGGCCAACATGGGATTCTACTTTCAGAGAAACGTTTCCATGACATTTTTTGCAGCACAAACTGTTTTCAAGAGCTTCACACAATATATTCGTATCAATGAGTTCAAAAACTTCATTCCCTCTATCAAGTAAATTATATTTCTCTTCCAAATCTCTTAGTTTTTTATGAGAAGCACTGTTTTCATTTGGTGTAAGTTCGTTCGGCAAATCAGTAATAAGTGGATTCACATTTTCCAACAGTGATGATGATGAACTGCTTTGCTTTGCTAATGAATCATTATTTCTTTTCTTTTGCCAGTTCACACGCTTTTTAAATACTTTTCCTTTAGCTCTAGGCATTTTCACTGCGAAAAATGAAGCACTAAATACGAAATAACTCAACAACAACTACTTTCTTATATCACACTGTTTACAAAACAGTCCCGCCACAAAGTCAAAGAGTAACTTGAGGAAACCAGAGAGAAACATTTTCGGGCAACTAGTGTATAAATAGTCGCTGGAAACCGGGATATTTGAATTCATGTCACTTTAAAGGTACTGCCAAAAAGTTCATGGTCAGCCACGAGAGACGTGTATAACTAAAGCGCAATACCCGATCTCACAAATATATAAAAATAAAATAGTTATAATTGTAGTAGAGCTATGTATGATACGTCATTTTAAAGAGGAAACATGGCAGAATATAATACGCCAATAAAAAAAATTCGATTTTTTAACCCAAAATCCGATTCCGTATCCCCTTAAGTAACTCTAAGTTCTAGGGGACTGATGGCCTCAGAAGTTAAGTCCCATTGTGCTCAGAGCCATTTGAACCATTCAGCCCCACAATCACATCACCAACAGTCGACATGGGCAGCGTTAGAACGGTTGGAACGTCCCCGAGAGATCTGCTACTTGGGCGTCATCCAGAGACCAGCCCACGTTTGAAGTCACTGAACTCTCCTGCTGTTGTTGCTGCTCTGCCGCCATCACTCCCCGGCTCCTTTATACTGGCGGGTCAGCCTCTGGGGACGTCTAGTGGTCAATTGTGAATTACACGGGGGTGTAGCTACACGTTTCATCACATAGCGTACGTACAGGTTGATAGTTATTGAACTACACCACCCTCCATAAGTTTGGAAACACCTAGTAATTATAGACCAGAGAATTTTGCACAGTCGTTTTAAACTTAGTCACTGCCCCGCTGACAAACAGAAATTATGCGAAATGAAAGCAGTTGTCAGAAGGACAATGAGAGACTCTTTTTAACGAATTTGAAAGAAATATTTTATCTGCAGATTCTAAAAATAACACCAAAAAATTTTGGTCGTACGTAAAATCTATGAACGCTACAAATAATTAAATACTTTCTCTTGCTGACAGTACGGGTAATGTAACTGATGATGATAAACAGAAGGTCGAAATTCTAAACCTAGCTTTCAAAAACTCGTTTACGATAGAGGACTGCAGCATCATTCCCCCTTTCAATTATGGAACAAATGAAAGGATGGCTGACACAGTGTTTAGTGTATCTGGGATTGTAAAACAGTTAAGATCCTTAGGCGCCAGGAAGGCATCTATCCCCGTAAGATTATATGTTGACTGTGCTACAAATATAGCACCATTCCTATCCATCATTAATCAGAGATCATTGGAACAGCGGAAAGTTCCACGGGACTGAAAGAAGGCCCAGGTCATACCAGTCTATGAAAAGGGTAGAAAATCGGATGCACATTTCACTGACATCGATTTGTTGTAGAATCATGGAACGGTCATGCGAGACACAGCTGGCCCTCTATGTGCATGATATACAACCAGCTCTAGATACCGGCTCCCAGGTTGATGCCATATTTCTCGACTTTCGAAAGGCGTTCGACTCAGTTCCACACTGTCGCTTGCTACAAAAAGTACGTGCTTACGGTCTATCCAATGACATATGCGGTTGGATAAAAAGTTTTCTAACAGACAGGGAGCAGTATGTCTTCTTGAACGGGGTAACTTCAACAGAAACAAGAGCAACTTCAGGTGTGCCCCAGGGCAGCGTAATAGGTCCTCCGCTTTTTACGATTTACGTAAACGATCTGGTTGATGGTATTGACAGCGGCCTTAGACTGTTTGCCGATAATGCTGTAGTCTACAGGAAAGTAGTATCACACGAAAGTTGTGAAAAAGTAAATGAAGATTTGCAGAAAATAAATGGGTGGTATAATGACTGGCAGTTATCTCTCAATATTAGTAAGTGTAACCTACTGCGTATAACAAGGCGAAAATCCCCATTAATGTACGAGTCCAAAATAAATGATCAGTCTTTGGAAGCGGTAACATCAGCCAAGTGTCTGGGTGTGACTATTCGAAATGATCTCAAATGGAATGATCAGATTACACAAGTAACGGGTAAGGCGAACTCTAGATTGCGGTTTATTGGTAGAATCCTGAAGCGATGCAGTCCTTCAACAAAGGAAATAGCTTACAATACGTTAGGTCGTCCAGTCTTAGAGTATTGTACGTCTGTATGGGACCCTTACCAGTTGGGCCCGATTCAAGAGATTGAGAAGGTCCAAAGAAGAGCGGCAAGATTCGTGACTGGTACATTTAGCCATCGCGAGAGCATAACAAATCTCATAGAAAGTTTGAAGTGGGACACACTTGCAGATAGACGACACGCTAAACAGAAGGTGTTGCTCACTAAATTCCGAAATCCAATCTTCACCGAGGAAGTACAGCATATATTGTTACCACCAAGTTTCAAATCGCGTAATGATCATCATTCAAAGATAAGGGAAATAAGAGCTCGTACTGAGGCGTTCAGACAGTCGTTTTCCCCTCGCGCTATCCGTCAGTGGAACAGAGGGGGTGGGGGTGGGGGGGGGGGGGGAATACGACTTTGGCGCGAATTGTGCCCTCCGCCACACACCGCTTGGTGACTAGCGGAGTATATATGTAGATGTAGATAGACAATTGAAAGGAAATACAGTATAAAATGCATTTTGTTGTTTTCCAAATGTTTATTAAGCTCAAATAATACACAGGAAGATGCAACAATTAAATTTTCGATTCCTCAAAATAGCCACCCTTTGCTCTCATCACTGCCTTGACACACTCTCGGCATGCGCTGCGTCAGTTTTGCCAAGGTTTCGGTTGGAATTAATCTCCATTCTTGTTGCAGGACCTCCCACAATTGTGACCCACTCATGATTTCCCTTTTTCGGATCATCCTGTCCCACTCATCCCATAGCAGCTCCATTTGGCTACAATCAGGGAATTGGGGCGGACATTCCATGTTTTTCAATATTTTTCGAACCTCTAGAGACTTCACATAGTTCTGACACAAGCCATTCAGGAGGTCGTCGACAGCTTCGATTTTCCGACACTTCAGCGGGTCATGCAGAAATTGGCTATTCGTCTGCGCCACATCACCGACAATGACGGCAGTCGTATCGAACATGTCATAAGCTACATCCGAATTTCTGTAGTGACGTTTACATGTTGAATAAAGTGTGTGCACGGCGTAGCTTGTAACTAATTTACGTCTTTTTTTTACATATACACTACCCTCCGTCAGTTTGAAAACATCGTGCTGCGTATTACAACTGAGCAAGATCGAAGTGATCTATGTGAGTTATTGGTTAGAATACGTAATAGCAAGCTCAAATAATGGTTAATAATGACACTACAGTATTGTACACTTAATTATTGTACATATTGGAACATACTATTAATTCTCCGTTTTATGTACACTGACGTTACCTGTCCAAGCAGTTCTACTAAACACACAAGGTGGCGCGAGTAGATCGCGTGGCTATGTAGAGGTACGATGTTTACATTTCTGTTCACTTGGAGTTGCGTTTGCATAAAGGTATAACACGCCGCGAAAGTAATTGAAAATGACCCCAAAGTGCCAGATTCCTTATGAATCACGGGTAATGATAATCGCTTTGCACCAGAAAGGCAATAGTGTCCGACAAATAGCGAAGAAACTGATGATTTCCATCAGCGGAGTTGTCAAAACTGTACACCGGCATCGAGAAGCAGGCTCCTATGGAGATCGTCCTCACTCAGGAGCAACCAGGAAAATATCAAAACGCCAGGAAAAGTATTTGGTAGTAAGCAGTAAAAGTAACAGATTAAAAACTGTCCGTGAATTGGTTGCTCAACTAAACGCAACGTGGGATACACCGGTGAGTGAGTCAACAGTGAGACGACGCCTGGCAGACAACAACCACCGAGGTTATGTAACAACAAGGAAACCACTGTTGCGCCCTGTTAACGAGAAGAAAAGGCTTCAGTGGGCTAAGACACACCGATATTGGACAGCGGAGGATTGGGAAAGAGTCTTATTCACTGATGAATCCAAGTTCGAAATATTTGGAAGTAAACGCCGTCAATTTGTACGCCGTTTACCCCATGAACGCTTGAATCCTCAGTGCGTAATTCCAGCTTTAAAGCATGTAGGGGGTTCTGTGATGGTATGGGGTCAAATGGTTCAAATGGCTCTGAGCACTATGGGACTCAACATCTGTGGTCATAAGTCCCCTAGAACTTAGAACTACTTAAACCTAACTAACCTAAGGACATCACACACATCTATGCCCGAGGCAGGATTCGAACCTGCGACCGTAGCGGTCGCGCGGTTCCGGACTGAGCGCCTAGAACCGCTAGACCACCGCGGCCGGCATGGTATGGGGATCCTTTGGAGGGAATGAAGTCGGGTTATTTCTGTACACTTTGTCTTTAATATAGCCCCACAAAAAAGGACCTGGCGCCTATTCGAGGCCCATGCAAGTCGCCTCTGGGCACTACAGAGCCAGAATGCGGTCCCCAAAGTGCTCCTCCAGGACATCAAACACTCACTTGCTTCGATGGGCTCGAGCTCCGTCTTGCATGAACCATAACTTGTCGAAATCAGAGTCACTTTGGATAATCGAGATGAAATCATCTTCCAAAGCCTTCACGTTCCGTTCGGTAGTTCTCTAGTCACCGTGCCATCAAGGAATATCGCACCGATTATTCCGTGACTGGACATTGCACACCAAACAGTCAGCCGCTGAGGGTGAAGAGACTTCTCGATCGCGAAATGCGGATTCTGAGACTCCAAAATGAGCCAATTTTACTAACTGACGAACCCGTCCAAATGAAATTGGGCTTCGTCGCTAAACCGAACCATGCCCGCGGACAACCGTGCAGTTTGAACGTCCTAACGCAAACCGTTCGGAAGTTATGGCGATTTTATTTCTTATAATTCAGTAATTGTCACCTGTACATGCGATGATAGAGTCCATTTGAAACAATGACCGAAACCCCGGTCATTAGTTACAGTATGGCGCGGCCTACAACTCAGACGAATTTTACGGAAACTGATTGTGACAAAGGAATCATACGAACTTCCACTTGCCGGCCGGTGTGACCCAGCGGTTCTAGGCGCTACAGTCTGGAACCGCGCTACCGTTACGGTCGCAGGTTCGAATCCTGCCTCGGGCATGGATGTTTGTGATGTCCTTAGGTTAGTTAGGTTCAAGTAGTTCTAAGTTCTAGGGGACTGTGATGACCTCAGAAGTTAAGTCCCATAGTGCTCAGAGCCACTTGAACCATTTTTTTGATCTTCCCCTTACCGATTTGATTCATATTGACAGGGCGTGTAGGGACACGACTAGGGCTTCAACGTACGTAAACAGGAAGAAAGAACTCAACCGTTTTCGAGAAACGGTCGCTAGTATTCAAGGATTCCGTAGCCGAGCGGGAAAGCGCGCGGTCTATGGATCGAATCTCGCTGCCGTAACTTTTTTTTTTAATATTCCCACGTATTTCTAAAGAGGGATACGCATGGTATGCTTCGAAATCGTATGACAGCCGCAAACCATATATGAATATAAACCAAGTTTGTTTGCGATACACACACTGAGATAACCACGTACATGCATAAATTCGGCGTTCATTGCAAGTGGTGTATGTAGCAATAATTATTGTTTCCCTTGTTTTTATGATATCATTCTGATTTGTTCAGTACTGCATAGGTTATACATTGTACTTGTAACAAATACAGATACAATAATGGATTGGATTTGATAATAAGTTTTTGCGTATTTTTTTTTTATTTCCAGGTTCATTACGAAAATGTTTTTCAGTGTTTTCAGTGTAAAGATTACGAAAATAATAATAAATCATTCAATATCGTTGATCTTCAGAGTCATTATAAGTCTGTTGTCAGAATTACGTAGAAATGAAAAAAATGAAGTGGAGGTAGGAAGATTCGAACCCTGGACTTCGTGCGTATGAACGTGAGCGCTTACATGCTTAGCTGCGGACTGCTGCAGTACTAGTGACCATACAAAATGTAGAAACAGGAGTAAAATTTTCAGATTAGATTTAATCTAAAACGGATGAGAGTTGCATCTTCCTGTTTGAATGTGTTGAAGTCTTAGTCGTGCCCTACACAGCCTGTCACTACGTATAAAATAGCTGAGAGGAAGTCCTTGTGAGCGCGAAAGCCTACGAACTTGAAAAAGCGGGCTTGTCCTTCTACGAAAGTCGTTCAATAAATAATTGCCCTAATTTTTTACGACTATTAACATAAACAGGAAAATGTCGTTTTAGGTGCTTCCAATTTGATGATCCTCCTGCACGTGTGCGAAGTTTCGAACAATTCCGACAGATAGCAGAGCTGGTGTTTCTGTTATTCTCATGTGGCACCAAATATAAGGGACTATTGAAAAGTTTTAGTTAGAAGGCGGTACAGACCAGAATCGGTACGCCAATGAGGTAAAATCGCCGCGAGCATTTCACCGACGCACGATGTTGAAGACATCCATTCGCTAAAACACCGTGGCCTGCTGGACATACTTGGCCGACAGGAATAGTCGACCCATCAAGGCCTTTTTCAAAGGATTGAATGCGCATCAGTCACGTGGGGAGAGATTAGGATTATCCGGCGGGTGCTCTAGTGTGTGTTACTTGAGCTGGTGTTGATGAGGCTGGCGTCTGAGGTCGAACAGCGTCTTGTGTTGGATCGCGACCAACATGGGACTTGGCGCACCAGTCCACGACGTTGGTTTTCGGGAGACACTCTTCATTCTCTGATGGATGTTCTAACAACCCTACCACAACAAAGGTCAGCATTTAATAACGATTGTTGTGTAGCTCACGCTGCTAAATACTGCATTTTCGGGCAACAACAGTCATATTATGTGGCAGGTGTCATTAGAGCACAGTTAATAGTCATGTCATGTAATAATAAAAAAACTAGGCACTCGTCTTTTTGTGTTTCCCACGCTGGTCTCGTAAAATCATGGCTCAATCGTTGAAAATCTAGGTGGTTATGATTCCAAGCTCGGAATTCTGCTATATTCAAAAGTTGTGTAGATGCGCTTCACAAACCATTCTTGAAGCTTACACTTTTACTGGACAATGGTGATGTAAAAAAATAATCAGCACTCCGAAATTAAGTTACACTTCCTTTTGATTGCTTTTATTGCAATATCACGTCGCATGATACTTGCTTTCCGCACCCTCGGCAGGCCTCCTCAATTTTATAAATGGCACCTGTACTATAGAAGACGCCGGCGGCCCTTTGCAGCAACAAGCATCCATACTCAAACTAAAGTTTTATTCGGTGGTTTTGATCAAGTTAGGATTAGAATATTATTATAAGGAAGTTTTAATACCACCTTACAGAGTTTATTAAATGAAATATGCCCATGAGTGGGACATAGACAGGTGATTAACTGAAATACGCATACCAAATATTCTGTGAAATGATAAGGGAATATGGTGTGACTGGGAGAAGTCACTGTAACATATTTATATAATAACACAATCACATTTATTCAATAAACATTACCATCTCAAATATTCCCTCTCACTTATCACGGAATGCTGGCGTGATACAAATAGTATAATATCTAAGTAAACTTAGTTAAACATCCGGCTAACATGTGCCGTGAATCGACAATGACTGCTGCCTGCACATTTCTATCATCATTTAGCCCCACATACACACTAACATTCACTCTATTCATTTTATCTAACAGATAAAAGAGGAAGGTTCCCATACACCAAGTGGGACAACATTGGGAGAGAGCACATGGTTCCAACTGTAACTTTAATTCGGGCAAGTCCCGTCTTCACGTTTAACTAACTCCGCGAGTTTTACTGGATATTATGGAGGACCAATTAAATCACACGCGTGAATTTACGTAGAAGATCCAGCTCAATCACGAAATGTGATTACGTCGAGCTGAAGCTTCTCACCAAGAAATGCACGGGGTCTGCGGACCACGTGTTACCAATCTCTCCACAATCAGTAGTCAATAAACACATTTAAATAAAATACACTTTGCATATATACTTCACACTCACACTGAAATGCAAATTGAGCAATTCTGCGTATTACTCGGCAATGAGCGCCTGTTCACTCCCAAGTGCAGTGAACACAATTCCCATGAAATTACTTGGCAAAAGAAATCATCTCCCTATCTCTCCTAACCGAGATGATTCTAGGAAATACCATAGTGGCTTTCCTCAGCAGGGAAGCTGCTTCCAAGTTCAAAGTGAACATGGAATTCTAAATCTTCGCTAACTATCGGAGCGATAGAGCAGAGCGTGCTTACTCACCCAGGTCTTCCCAGCAACAACCCCGATACGGTCTCCCTCGTCCGGGTCCACACATCGTGGCCGCAAGGACTCAGAGATACCGCACACGGTTATTTGCCAACCTAACGAGCGCTAATGACGCGCGTGGAGATTATGCCTCTCTGGTCCAGTGCAGTCGCGCTCTACTAGATTCGAGGTTGGCTACACATCCACTATGCCTATAGCGCACCCACAGCCGACATCTCACGCATACATCATACGTTCGCACTCACACTTTGCAGACAATTACCATATATTAAAATGATCGTCTATATTTAAATAACCCTATCTTACAAATTCCCCCCCATGAACCATGGACCTTGCCGTTGGTGGGGAGGCTTGCGTGCCTCAGCGATACAGATAGCCGTACCGTAGGTGCAACCACAACGGAGGGGTATCTGTTGAGAGGCCAGACAAACGTGTGGTTCCTGAAGAGGGGCAGCAGCCTTTTCAGTAGCTGCAAGGGCAACAGTCTGGATGATTGACTGATCTGGCCTTGTAACAATAACCAAAACGGCCTTGCTGTGCTGGTACTGCGAACGGCTGAAAGCAAGGGGAAACTACAGCCGTAATTTTTCCCGAGGGCATGCAGCTTTACTGTATGATTACATGATGATGGCGTCCTCTTGGGTAAAATATTCCGGAGGTAAAATAGTCCCCCATTCGGATCTCCGGGCGGGGACTACTCAAGAGGATGTCGTTATCAGGAGAAAGAAAACTGGCGTTCTACGGATCGGAGCGTGGAATGTCAGATCCCTTAATCGGGCAGGTAGGTTAGAAAATTTAAAAAGGGAAATGGATAGGTTGAAGTTAGATATAGTGGGAATTAGTGAAGTTCGGTGGCAGGAGGAACAAGACTTCTGGTCAGGTGACTACAGGGTTATAAACACAAAATCAAATAGGGGTAATGCAGGAGTAGGTTTAATAATGAATAGGAAAATAGGAATGAGGGTAAGCTACTACAAACAGCATAGTGAACGCATTATTGTGGCCAAGATAGATACGAAGCCCACGCCTACTACAGTAGTACAAGTTTATATGCCAACTAGCTCTGCAGATGACGAAGAAATTGAAGAAATGTATGATGAAATAAAAGAAATTATTCAGATTGTGAAGGGAGACGAAAATTTAATAGTCATGGGTGACTGGAATTCGAGTGTAGGAAATGGGAGAGAAGGAAACATAGTAGGTGAATATGGATTGGGGGACAGAAATGAAAGAGGAAGCCGCCTGGTCGAATTTTGCACAGAGCACAACATAATCATAACTAACACTTGGTTTAAGAATCATGAAAGAAGGTTGTATACATGGAAGAACCCTGGAGATACTAAAAGGTATCAGATAGATTATATAATGGTAAGACAGAGATTTAGGAACCAGGTTTTAAATTGTAAGACATTTCCAGGGGCAGATGTGGACTCTGACCACAATCTATTGGTTATGACCTGTAGATTAAAACTGAAGAAACTGCAAAAAGGTGGGAATTTAAGGAGATGGGACCTGGATAAACTAAAAGAACCAGAGGTTGTACAGAGATTCAGGGAGAGCATAAGGGAGCAATTGACAGGAATGGGGGAAAGAAATACAGTAGAAGAAGAATGGGTAGCTTTGAGGGATGAAGTAGTGAAGGCAGCAGAGGATCAAGTAGGTAAAAAGACGAGGGCTAGTAGAAATCCTTGGGTAACAGAAGAAATATTGAATTTAATTGATGAAAGGAGAAAATATAAAAATGCAGTAAGTGAAGCAGGCAAAAAGGAATACAAACGTCTCAAAAATGAGATCGACAGGAAGTGCAAAATGGCTCAGCAGGGATGGCTAGAGGACAAATGTAAGGATGTAGAGGCTTATCTCACTAGGGGTAAGATAGATACCGCCTACAGGAAAATTAAAGAGACCTTTGGAGATAAGAGAACGACTTGTATGAATATCAAGAGCTCAGATGGAAACCCAGTTTTAAGCAAAGAAGGGAAAGCAGAAAGGTGGAAGGAGTATATAGAGGGTCTATACAAGGGTGATGTACTTGAGGACAATATTATGGAAATGGAAGAGGATGTAGATGAAGATGAAATGGGAGATATGATACTGCGTGAAGAGTTTGACAGAGCACTGAAAGACCTGAGTCGAAACAAGGCCCCCGGAGTAGACAATATTCCATTGGAACTACTGACGGCCGTGGGAGAGCCAGTCCTGACAAAACTCTATCATCTGGTGAGCAAGATGTATGAAACAGGCGAAATACCCTCAGACTTCAAGAAGAATATAATAATTCCAATCCCAAAGAAAGCAGGTGTTGACAGATGTGAAAATTACCGAACTATCAGCTTAATAAGTCACAGCTGCAAAATACTAACACGAATTCTTTACAGACGAATGGAAAAACTAGTAGAAGCCAACCTCGGGGAAGATCAGTTTGGATTCCGTAGAAACACTGGAACACGTGAGGCAATACTGACCTTACGACTTATCTTAGAAGAAAGATTAAGGAAAGGCAAACCTACGTTTTTAGCATTTGTAGACTTAGAGAAAACTTTTGACAATGTTGACTGGAATACTCTCTTTCAAATTCTAAAGGTGGCAGGGGTAAAATACAGGGAGCGAAAGGCTATTTACAATTTGTACAGAAACCAGATGGCAGTTATAAGAGTCGAGGGGCATGAAAGGGAAGCAGTGGTTGGGAAGGCAGTAAGACAGGGTTGTAGCCTCTCCCCGATGTTGTTCAATCTGTATATTGAGCAAGCAGTAAAGGAAACAAAAGAAAAATTCGGAGTAGGTATTAAAATTCATGGAGAAGTAATAAAAACTTTGAGGTTCGCCGATGACATTGTAATTCTGTCAGAGACAGCAAAGGACTTGGAAGAGCAGTTGAATGGAATGGACAGTGTCTTGAAAGGAGGATATAAGATGAACATCAACAAAAGCAAAACAAGGATAATGGAATGTAGTCTAATTAAGTCGGGTGATGCTGAGGGAATTAGATTAGGAAATGAGGCACTTAAAGTAGTAAAGGAGTTTTGCTATTTGGGGAGCAAAATAACTGATGATGGTCGAAGTAGAGAGGATATAAAATGTAGGCTGGCAATGGCAAGGAAAGCGTTTCTGAAGAAGAGAAATTTGTTAACATCCAGTATTGATTTAAGTGTCAGGAAGTCATTTCTGAAAGTATTCGTATGGAGTGTAGCCATGTATGGAAGTGAAACATGGACGATAAATAGTTTGGACAAGAAGAGAATAGAAGCTTTCGATATGTGGTGCTACAGAAGAATGCTGAAGATTAGATGGGTAGATCACATAACTAATGAGGAAGTATTGAATAGGATTGGGGAGAAGACAAGTTTGTGGCACAACTTGACCAGAAGAAGGGATCGGTTGGTAGGACATGTTCTGAGGCATCAAGGGATCACCAATTTAATATTGGAGGGCAGCGTGGAGGGTAAAAATCGTAGAGGGAGACCAAGAGATGAATACGCTAAGCAGATTCACAAGGATGTAGGTTGCAGTAGGTACTGGGAGATGAAAAAGCTTGCACAGGATAGAGTAGCATGGAGAGCTGCATCAAACCAGTCTCAGGACTGAAGACCACAACAACAACAACATCTTACAAATTATCACCAGGCTCTTCCCTGAGTGTCGGAAGGGCACTCAGGTGTCTTTAGTTGTGGGGTTGAGCCATGTAGCGGCTTACATGGAGCCGTTACAACGTAAACACAAAAGATCACTTCACAATACAAAACATACTTGAAAACATCTTCCTCACAGTCACTGTTAAAGTTCACAACCTATAAGCAGACGACAATATTCGTCTTTCCAACATGACGTCCAAGACTTGACCTTCTCAAGTTCCGACTCTAACAAGTTAAAAACTAACTATCTATCGCCTACGCGCCCAAAAATCAGAGTTACAAGTACGTCAAAGATCATAGTGACAAAAGAAAGAATACACATAAGAATAATATCATTGCAATATAAACATATCGATGTATCACAAATGAAATCAAATCTGAATATTGTCTCAAAAATATGTTAACTACTTTACAGAAACACAGTAAAATATTACTGATATCGAGAGGTTCAGATGAGGTGCCGTGATGGTTGCGTAATTCAAGTACCATTACAATGTCTACCGGTGTTTGTCCAACGGAAGCCAAGAAAAGAATAACACCACGCTGGTCTTATTCTTGTTTCGACGCATTTGGTAATAACGTCGCCATGGTTCGCGTTTCCACATTTACCGCACGCTCGTCGAAAAGATACGAATGCTACACTAATCCCTTGCCTACATATTGGTATTTACATACCCGTATCGGAGTCGCTCTAGTGGAATATACGTTGCAGCAATGTCCTCAAGAGGAAAATTTTTCTTCGCCCCTTAGAGAAAGACTGTTCCAAGTCTTTCTCTAAGGGGCGAAGACCCCATCTGAGGTAGTTCGGTCACCTGTTCCAAGGTGACCGAACTACCTCAGATGGGGTCTCCCGATCAGTAATTCTACACGATCATTTCATTTCATTGAATTCTTGGTTTCGGAAAACTAATCAGTAGTGAATGTCCATCAACGTTTGTGTGCAGTGTGGCAGTCTATAGGAGTACCGTTGGGCGGTAAGTAAAGAGAACATTCGGTACATCCTGTCGCAGTCATTGCTCCCTGCATGGTGAATCGCGCGGATACCATTATTAGTGCAGATCAGCGCTTTACAACTCATATCCGTCGATTCCACGAATGCTCACAACAGACCACACAATTCAAAGAAGTCCATTTCACCTGAACTGTTGGAGCAGCCTCAGGCCAATGGACAGGCCTTTTTACCACACGTCGTTACGGGTGATGAAGCTTGTGTGCATCACTTTGAGCCCAAAACTAAAAGGAAATCATTGGAGAGGCATCACCTCTAATCACCAAACCATGAAGATACCCAAGACATTTCCCTCTGTTGACAAGGTCATGACGACAGTCTTTACAGATAGTGATAATGACATTCTTGTGGATGTGTTGCTAAAAGGATCAACCATTAATTCGTAGACACGTGTGAAGACTCTGAACAAACTTAAGAACCGTTTCCGACGTGTTCTGTCTGCCAAAAATCTAAACGCAATCTTTCTGCAACACGATAATGCAAGTCCCAGAACCCGGGAATACATAGCCAAATTAGATGCACATTACTGCCTCATTCACCCTTCAACCCAAACCTGGTGTCTTCGAACTTCGCCGGCCGGAGTGGCCGAGCGGTTCTAGGCGCTACAGTCTGGAACCGCGCGACCGCTACGGTCGCAGGTTCGAATCCTGCTTCGGGCATGGATGTGTGTGATGTCCTTCCATCTGCTTGGGCCGCGGTTCTCCATGTGTGACACATTTTAAAGATGATGACAGCGCAATTCATATGGCGAAAACACGGCCACGAGTACAGGACAAGAGCTTTTACCAAAAGGGAATACGAGTACATGGCCTTACACAAGCCTGGTATAAGGCCATATAACATGGTGCAGACTATGCAGACTATGTAGAACACATATCTGAGAAAAAATTGTGGGACATTACTTTCTGGATCATCCTTTTAATTTACCGTTGTTGTCATTTTAAAAGGAGTATGGATAACCTTCTAAGCTAAACATTTGCTTCAAACAACATGTTTGTTAAAACATACAGAGTCAGATATTGGTATGTTATCATACGTTCATGCGTTTGTCCTCATTGAAGTGCAAATGTGGAGCTTCAATGAAATTGAAATTGAGACAGAGCTGCTCGTTTTAGAGTTTTGGGTGATGTAATCATTGGTGTTTTGATACTATTATTACATACTGTACTGCGTATAGACCGAATATCATACAGCAAGACCGCAGTTGCTCTTGTCAAGTCCGACCGCACGGGATTAGCCGAGCGGTCTCTGGCGCTGCAGTCATGAAGTGTGTGGCTGGTCCCGGCGGAGGTTCGAGTCCTCCCTCGGGCATGGGTGTGTGTGTTTGTCCTTAGGATAATTTAGGTTAAGTAGTGTGTAAGCTTAGGGACTGATGACGTTAGCAGTTAAGTCCCATAAGATTTCACACACATTTGAACGTTTTCTTGTGAAGTGCGCAGGGGCACTTCCGTTGATCGTAAAATTTGTGGGCAGCACTCGTGAATATAGAACTATAATGTAGGTGCATGGATCTGATTTAGTTGGAATCAGGTAAGATTTCGATGTTTGAAAAATTAGTGAACTTTGCCGAATTTTAAACAACTGCATATTGGTGTTTGATTTGATGGTGATTTAGCCGGACCGAAATTTGAAGTTTAGTGATTCAACATAGTTGTAACATTAAATGAACTCTCTAATTCCAGCATTCCGTTTTCGTTATGAGGATCTGATTTAGTAAATAAATCATAATTTATGCAAGGGCAATAACTATTCAAGCTCACCTACAGTTACTTAATAACTTGCATTCCAGACATTTTACTCTGCTGGCTGCTAAAACTGCAACACCACAAAGACGATATGCAACAAATGTCATATTGGCATGAAGTATATTATGTGTATTTGTATATACAAGAGATTAACACCTCAACGCACTCACACGAAATAGGTAATTCCATCTACATTCTGTATACAAGGGTATATTAAGCAGCGGTTTCTCATTCTGAAATCGCATTTCTATTTGATTGTTTGTGAGAAGATCGCGATAACTCTTTGTAAGCAAACTTGTCTATCGTCATGTGTTGGAATTTGAAAGCGGCAGGACCGTATCCTATGGAGACAGTACCTCATCGTTCCGTGATGTTGCTGTTCGGTTTGGTCGCTACCCCGTGACTCTCCCGTCAATATGAAATCAATGGATTCAGATGCCATATTCAGCGCCATGCAGGATCTCAGCAGATCGGCGTGAGTAGCGTCCAAGAGGCCGGTCATAGCTCTTTCGGCTGTGCGGGATCATACTGCCATATCACATACTTTAAGTCAGGAAATGAGCAAGTTAGTGTTCGTGACTGAGAAGGAGGAAAACGCGAAAACTGAAATGCCCAGGAAGCAAAGAACAATGGTATGCTTATGAAATCCAATGAACAGATGATGATGATGTGACGGAGAGAGTTGTATGGGCGCACGACACCAAGGTCTTCAGCGCCCGCTCAGTAACAGATTGAGACGGTGTCAAGAAAATACTCAGAGCAGGAAGATGAAACAGAACCGAGTACACAGGTAACAAGCTTGGAAAAATATGTGCCTACCCACACCGAAGCGTGGGACGAAGCATGTCGTCAGCAGTAAAACATGGACAACACAGGAAGAAAGTGGTAGAGGGAGCTAAAACAATATAGCAGATGGAAGTGGCTGGCTGACCGCAAGGAAAAAAGGGAGAAGCCAGCCACTGTGCAATACACTAAAACCTCCAGCCTAAAAGTTTAGGCCAAAGTCCAGACACATCACAAAACTTTAAAACCCTAGACACACACAACTCATCGTTAGCTAAAACACAAGGCAGATCCCCATCAACTTGTGATTCTGCCCTTGCAACACGGTATAAAATGCAGTCTGTTGAAATGTGCCGGACAGACATGTGCACACCACAAGCATCGGGGGATCCTCCCGCCGTAATAGAAAGCTATGTGTGAGAGGACAGTGCCCGATCCGAAGACGCGTGAGAGTCACTTCTTCCCGCCTGAGCAACCGGCCGAGTTGTTGACTTCACCAGCCGCAGTTTATTGGCCGTCACCGTCAGCCATTCTTCCTCCCACAACTCCATGTACTTCTTGTGGAGTGTAGAAATGACAGATTGCAAGGGAATAGGACACTGGACCACATCCTGCTCTCTGCAGGCCTCCTTGCAGCCCTATCGGCCTGTTCATTGCCCCATATTCCTATATGACCAGACACCCAGCAGAAGGACACCTCCTTACCCCGCCGTTGGAGCAAGTACAGTTGGTCATATTTCAGCTGGACCATCTCCTCACTTGGGTACAGATTCTGCAATGACTGTAAGGCACTAAGAGAATCGGGGCAGAGGAGAAACCGATTTCTCTGAACACGATTCATCTGCTCCAGTGCCTTCAGGATCGCGTGGAGCTCCGCTGCGAAAACGGTTTATTCATCAGGGAGGCGAATCCGGGTAATATGATCAGGGAACACTACAGAACAGCAAAGGAAATTCTCTTGTTTGGAGCCATCGGTGTAAACGACGGTAAAACCGTGATGCACATCTAAAATGTTAAAAAACAGAGATCGGAATGTAAGATCTGGTGCACTATCTTTCTTAAAATTAGTAAAATCTAAAATAAGTCTGGGTTTCCGGAGGAGCCAAGGTGGAAATCTGCTCCAACCGCGACTTAAAACATGAAGACCAGCCATATCCATTGCATAGAAGCAATCCTGTGTGCGAATCCCATAGGGCCGCGTCGCTCGTTGCCGCTTATGAAATAACCGTGCTAGAGGAAGCTGAGCAACGGCATGGTATGCAGGTGTGTATGGTATGGGCAAAATTTAACACGCCTGGCGCACCGTAAGTAGCCGTCGCCGCATATGAAGTGGCGGCCAATGAACAGAATACAATAGCACGATTTCTGGAGACGTGAACTGCACTACAAGGTTCAGGCTGACAGTTCGTGTGTGGAGGGTGCTCGAGAGTGGATGTGGTCGATGGTGGCAGTAGGTGGTGGTCAGCGTCGGCTGCTCGACGATGGCCGCCGTCCGTGGATGCCGTAGGCAGTAGTGAGCTTAGGGTGCTCAAGAATGGACACAGCCCTTGGACATCGTAGACAGCGGAGGTCGTAGTCTGTGGAGATCGTCGTCCGTGGAGGCTGTAGTCTAAGGTCGCTGTGGAAAGAGACTCCACCTTGGTTCGAAGTGATAATGCCGATTGGGGAACCACCAGGAGTGGTCGACGTAGGCTTGGTAGTGCCACGATTTCAGCGCCGTTTTCTGCGGCACTTGTGCCTGTGACGGCTTCAAGTACCATGCCGGCTGAAAGTTCGGTTGTAAACAACCCGGTTTATGTCCTCTGATGCGAATTGTTTGTGTTAATCTCCAGAGGAAAGAGTCGTAAGCGAACAGGTGTTGCGGCAACCCGCGACACACGGCTGTATGGTTGGTGTCTGTGCCATAGGCGGCAGCCAAAGGTGACAGTAGCGTCACTACACAGAGGAGTCTTTTCCGACAACTATCAGTTCTGCGCTCAGTATCACTATGGAAGTATCCGTGTGTGGATTCTCTGATGAGAACGCAGTTGCCAGATACATTCGTCGTCGTCATACAGGCCCAGCATCTTGCATGATGGTAAGGGGCGCCATTGTGTACACAACAGATAGCCTCTGCTTCGCATGACAAATAATTCTGCTAGCTGCTGCGAGATTTCTGACTTGTTAAGGCCCATGACTGTGTCGTACCTTTCAGTTCTCAGTGACGTTATCTTTCAACAACGTAATACAAGAGTGCACGTTGCCCTTCCAGCACTTGCTCCAGATCTCTCAAGCATTTGAATGTTGAACGTTATGTGATAGACGATAAGAAAGTGCCGATCTTCTTCAGCTACGTAGAAGGAATTTTTCTTTCTCAGTCTCTTAAACCCACAGCTGTTCTCGACGAGATCGTGAAGAACCATATTCCTGTCCTCAGTCCATCAGATGGAATTTCAAACCACGGTACGTGACCACTACGCACAAAATGCCAAAAGTAAATTGCTGAGTGCGTCGAAAAATTATTGATGACAATACTAACGATTAAAGGACAATAAACAAAGCTATGGAAGTAAAGGGTTTCCCGCAAGACGAAGATTTCTTCTTCTGGTTACATTTCATTTAAAGTCATGCCTCATTGTGACATTCTGTTCAGTCCATTACAGGAAAGGAATACTAATGCAGAGAGAACTGTTGAATATGCATCTCACACTGCAGCATCTGTCCAGCACTTTAGGGCCTCACTTGTCACTGGCGATCACTGGGAACAGGAAGAACCAGCTGCAAAACGAGAACGTTTCACGGAATAAAGAGTGGTGTGTGTACGAAACTTCTGTGACCGCACCATGACTCAGAGTAGTCATCGATAGAGTTTTATTGATCACTTGTCAGTTGCATAACTGTCTGAACCATCGTTGGTTTCGAAACATAAAATTGCTTTCCCAGAAAAGAACTGAAAGTAGCTGTTAATTCGTTCAAATTACAGTCTTCAGACTTACGCCATGAACTGAATGTGTTGTACAACCGAAAGGATTTTATGAAAGCGTCAGGTGCTTTGACCTAGCTCAACTTTCTTAATGAAAACAATTGGGCAAAAGCTTTTCCTGAATGTGTCAAACTTCTGCAGATAATATTGACCTTTCCACTGACGACTGGAGGGGCAGAACGGTGCTTCTCCACGTTAAGGCGAGTAAAAGAATTCAAACGCAATACCACGAATGAGGCTCTGTAAGCTTGCTATGTGTAATACCGAAAATGAAATAGTGACTCAATCAAATTTGAATGAAATGGTCAGACACCATTTTTCAGCAACGCAGAAGGGGATACGAGCCGTTCTCATCTATAAACTAACGAATTAAGGTAAGCAAAAGTGTGTTACTAGGAGATAAGAAGCATTTGCTTCGTTGTAACTATCAATTTAGCTTACGAATTTAAGTGCATAAAAAGATTTGTGTTATATTTAGCTACCGACGTCATATTTTACAAAACATGTAATTCTTAATACTGTTTGTGGTGCTAAAGTGGCACACTTTCCGACACTTTAGCACAGAAAACTATACGACACACATCAAAAAAAAGTTAAGCATATATTGGTTCTCGTATCCTGAAATGAGATAGATGTCTTATACTGTATTTTTTGATAAAACAGAATGCTACGCAAAGGAAAATTACATTATATGTTCTCTCTGAATCGATTATGAAATGAAGAAGGAAAATTATTTGAAGGAAACAATAAAGTTCCAATGTTACACAACATCAAAAAACCTAAAATGGTGTGTTCAATGCACTTTTCAACAATGCGTAGGTCCTCCACGAACCCTCAGGCACTCTCGAATGCGACGGGGCATGCTCAGAACCAACTCATTGCAGGCCTCTTGAGACATATTGTCCCACTCCTCAATGGCAGCATCCCTGAGAGCTTCAAACGTTAATGGAGGATGCTGACAATCAGAAATAGTTCTTTTGACCGAGCTCCACACATGCTCTATGTAATTCATACCCGATGAGCATGCTGGCCAATGCGTCCTTCGGATCCCAAGTCCAGTCAGACACCGACAAACCTCGAAAGCACCATCAGGTAGGGCGCTATTATTTTGTAGAGTGAACCCTTCCCCTACAATCGCTGCATACTGACTATGAGTTGGAGAATAGTGTATTCATACACTGCAGTAGTCATGTTGCCTTCAATTGGCACGAGGGATGTGCTGCGGCTATACATGATACCTGCCCAGAATACGACTGAGCCACCGGACAGTTGATGACGTTTCACAGTCATTTAGGAATGATTGCCTTTCCCTGCTCGCTCAATACGCGAACAGTTGTCGTCAGGGTACAAGCTTGTTCGCACTTCGTCTATGAACAGTGTTCTGGTTCACTGTTCTAGTGTTCAATGTTATGCACTCTACCCATCTTACACGAGTACCCCTGTGATGTGGACGGAGAGGTGGAGTCTTGAAATGTCTTCGGCTTTACAATCCCCCCTCATGAAGTCTGATGCGCCCAGTTTGGGTCCTTACGGTAACCCCTGTGGCTTGTCGAAACTCGTGGCAGTAATCGCTGTCTTTGTAATGTGTTCTCGTGCAGATACCTTTACTTACCGGTCCTGAGCTGCTGTAGTTTTGCGTGGACAGCATACGCGATGTCGATCCGCTGTTGTTGCGTTGATAACGTGAACAATATTCTCAACGTCATGTTTTGTCCCATCAATGTGATGATTTTGATTCGGCCGGCTATGGAGAGCCTGTTCCGACGTATTGTGCTGCACGACAAGGCACACCAACAACTCAACTCTGGTGTACTGCGTTTGTTTACAATCCGTGACTGCAGGTCTCCTGATGAGGCAGAGTGGCAACGACGCATTTGCATTATGTATACACAACCACCTTGCTACATGAACACAAAAGGAACGTCCATAGTGGCCATTGGTGGGTAATTTGGAAATATGCTTTTCTCGATGAGTGTAAAAACGACAAATTTTGGAGAGATCTTTAATGGCTATATCACTTTAAATGCCTATTTTCGTAGCAAACAAGTATAAGTAAGACAAATACGGTATGTAAATTAACGTGGTGGCTGCTCTGGTTGCGTATGTCAGCCAATCACGGCAGAAGATCCTTGACGTCATGGAAAGAGCACTATTTCGTCAAGCGAACTCATAAACGCCGCGGTTTGAACTCCAAAATATTAAAGTATGAAGTTTAGAAATGAAAACTCCAGAAAATTACGCACGCAGCGAAGCTAATTTACACTGCATTAAAGATCTCTCCAAAATGTGTCTTTTCATATGATCTTTTGTGGTAAACAGTCGGAATATGTGATGGTTCGGGATAAAAAAGGTACCTATAGATTGTATCTTGGCAGTTAGCTTGTTGTTTATCAAACAAAAAGAAGAGACAAGAGTAAACATTTCGCTAGAGTGTCATATTGACAGCCCCTCCTTCCTGAAATCTTCTTTGTGGTGACAGACAACTGTAGCGTAGCCCGAGGTCTACGTTAGATCAGATCGATAAATCTCACAAGCTTCTTCAGTACAGAAATTACGATACGCGCCTGGTATAGATTGAACCGCAGAGGCGAAAAAACGCATCCCTCCCTTACATCCTTTTTAATCCGAGCTCTTGTTTCCTGGTCTTCCATTCGTATTGCTCCTTGCTGGTTCTTCACAGACTGTATGTTATCTGTCTTTCTCCATCGCTTACAATTCTTTTTCATAGACTTTCTAATATCTTGCACCATCTTACATAGTCGAACTTTGATCTAGGTCGCTAAATCCTATGAAAGCGTCCTGATTTTTCTAGTCTTGCTTCAGTTATCAAGCATAACTTCAGAACTGCCTCTCTGGCGGCTTTACCTTTCCTAAAGTCAAGCATATCGTCATCTTAACAGGCCCTCAGTTTTGTTTTTCATTCTTCTGTATATTATTCCTATCAACATCCTACATGTATGAGCTGTTAAGCATGCCTGCCAAAGCTCTTTTAAATTCCTGCTTTAAGATTGTATCCTCTATGGCTTCCATATCGGCTCTCATTACTTTTTCTATCACCTCATCAAACAAGTCCTCTCCCTTGTCGGTACCTTCAATGTACTGTTTACACCTATCTGCTCTCTCATCTGCGTTTAACAGTGGAATTCTCATTGTACTCTTAATGTTTCCACACTTGATTTTAATTTCAATTTTCTAATTTTGACATTTCTATGTGCTGAATCAGACCTTCTAACAACCATTTCGTTTGTAATTTCTTCACATTTTTCGTGCAGTCATATCGCCTTTGCTTCCCTACACTTCCTGTTTATTTGATTCCTTGGTAGCTTATACCGCCGTATTCCGCCTACCTGTCTTTCCCTGAACATTTTTATACCTTCTTCTTTTGAAAATCGATTGAAGTCTTTCTTCCGTTACCCAAGCGTTCTTCATAGTTACCTTCCCTGTGCCTATATTTGTCTAAATTCTGTGACTGTCCTTTTTAGAAATGTCCATTCCTCTTCAGATGAACCGTCTACTCATTCCTCAGTTCGTACTTCATTCACCCCTGAGTAAATACTTCCACTACCCCACTTCTTTCCAAATAGATTCTTCCGGACGATCTCTTTAACTTCAGACTACTCTTCACTTACGAAATTGCGATCCGCGTTCCATATGCTCCTTGGTACGCCTTACAATCCAGTATCTGATTACGGAGTCTCTCTGATCGTGATGTAATCCACCTGGAATCTACCTGCACCTCCTAACTTCTTCACGTATACCTCCCTCTACTCTCATTTTTCAACACCGTACTCGCTATTGTGAGTTGAAATTTACTGAAGAACTCAATTAGTCTTTCTCCTCTATCATTTCTACTAACAGTCTCATATTCTCCCGTGACTGGGTATTCTATTCCTTCTCCTCTTAAGCTTTCCAGTTCTCCGTGGTTGTTAGATTATGACCTTTTTTACATACTAAATTACCCGTTCAATATCTTCGCCCTCTATCTCTTCATCTTTTGCTTGAGACGTCGGCATTTATGTCTGAAATACAGTTTTTGGCGTTCGTTTGCTCTCGATTCTGATGAGAAGAACACTATCACTGAACCGTGTACAATAAGTCGCTCTCTACCCAACCTTCCTGTTCATAACGAATCATACTCGTGTTAAATCATTTTCCGCTGTTGTTAATATTACCCTGTATTCCTATAAGCAGAAATCCTTATAGTCTTTGCTTTTCACTACATCTAGGCCGAGCCTTGAAATTTCTCTTCCCAGATTTTCTAGCTTCCATACCACAATCAGGCTTCTGTCATTTTACACTGCAACTCGTAGAATGTTTCCCTACATTTGTTTATTCAATGTTCTCCTCATGGTTACCTTCCAGTCGGCATCCCCCGCCAGGGATTCAAACGAAGGTCTAATACAGAATCTTTTGCCAATTACGAGATCAAAAGGACACTTTTTGAATTACAGGCCACATTTACTGTGGATACACACTGTGTGTATTTAAGTCAATGGTTTCCATCGCCTTCTGCATCCCCAAGCCCTTAATCAGTGCTGATTCTGTATCTTCAGAGAGGCAGTTTCCCACAGCAAAGACAAGGGGGTTCCTCCATCTTCTGTCCACTCCGCAGCCCTCTTTGACAAGGCCGTTGGAAGATGGAGGGTAACTGCTTACACCGGAGGAGTTCGGCTGCCATTGTTGGTTTTTATTCCAAATTTAAGCAGTACCTGGTATCGAATCCGCGATCGAGGACGTTTTTATTACTAGTCTCGGAGGTCCAAAATTTCTTCATTTTCTAATTTTCTCCTTCCTACTTCGTCATTGCAAGAGTAGTCTTCAATATTTCACTTCCATTCGTCTCAATATTTCTTACGTGTTATTTCATCTCACACTGTCGAAGGCGTTACTGTGGCGGTGCGCCCACTTACGCCGCTGACACAACAGAGGAATTTTTATTCACCACCACTGCAAGAGACTGACACCCTGGCGCCTGCTTTGCTCGCTTCCATCGCTGCCCTTCTCTCTTGTCTCAGTCGCATTTTTGAATTTATGGTCGGCAAAGTTCTGAATTCTAATACACACATCAAAAAAATTTTTCATCACCCCGGTTCCCAGAGTTTCGGAACCTGTACAGAAAATTGGAATAGAGATCATCATAAACGTCATTTCCGCCCTTTTTGTTACTCATGAAAACCACACATTGCATGTTGTACCACCATAGAGCGAGATCTTCAGAGGTGGTGGTTCAGATTGCTGTACACACCGGTACCGCTAATACCCAGTAGCATGTCCTCTTGCATTGACGCATGCCAGTATTCGTCATGGGATACTATCCACAAGTTCATCAAGGCACTGTTGGTCCAGATTGTCCCACTTCTCAAGAGCAATTCGGCGTAGATCCCTCGCAGTGGTTGTGGGTCACGTCGTCCACAAACAGCCCTTTTCAATCTATCCCAGGCATGTGCGATAGGGTTCATGTCTGGAGAACATGCTAGCCACTCTAGTTAAGCGATGTCGTTATCCTGAACATACATAAGATGTACACGATGGGGGCGCGAATTGTCGTCCATGAAGACGAATGCCTCCCAGTAAGCTGTCGATATGGTTGCACTATCGATCGGAGGATTGCATTCACTTATCGTACAGCCGCTACGACGCTTTCCATGACCACCAACGGCGTACGTCGACCCTGCGTAATGCCACCCCTAAACATCAGGAAACCTCAACCCCGCTGCACTCGCTGGGCAGTGCGTCTAAGTCATTCAACCTGACCGGGTTGCCTCCAAACCCGTCTCCGACAATTCTCTGGTTGAAAGCATATAAGACACTCATCGGTAAACAGAATGTGATGCCAATCCTGAACGGTCCATTCGGCGTGTTGTTGGGCCCACCTGTAACGCGCTGCATGGTGTCGTGGGTTCAAAGATGGACCTCGCCATGGACGTCGGGAGTGAAGTTGCGCACCATGCAGCCTATTGCGCACAGTTTGAGTCGTAACACGACTTCCTGCGCCTGCACGAAAAGCGTTATTCAACATGGTGGCGTTGCTGTTAGGGTTCTTCCGAGCAATAATCCGTAGGTAGCGGTCATCCACTGCAGTAGTTGCCCTTGGGCAGTCTGAGCGAGGCATGTCAGTTTCTGTCTCTCTGTATCTCCTCCAGGTCCGAATAACATCGCTTTGGTTCACTCTGAGACGCCTGGACACTTCCCTTGTTGAGAGCCCTTCCTGGCACAAAGTAACAATGCGGACGTGATCGAACCGCGACATTGGCCGTCTAGGCATGGTTGAAATACCGACATTCCTGGTGGAATGACTGGAACTGATCGGCTGTCGGACCCCCTCCGTCTAATGCTCGCTGCTCATGCTTGGTTGTTTACATATTTTGGCGGGTTTAGTGACATCTCTGAACAGTCAAAGGGACTGTGTCTGTGATACAATATCCACATTCAACGTCTATCTTCAGGAGTTCTGGGAACCGAGGTGACGCAAAACTTCTTTTTGATGTGTATATTAATCTGGCCCCAAAGCTGTTCGATGCAACTTTCAGAAATTCCCAATAAAATCGACTTAGAAGTTACCCTACAACAAGTTAGAATTATCGGTGGTCCGTGTGACTCTGTGGTAGAGTGGTAGTCTCTCTTATGGACAGTAGACACTCGCTTCCTGGCTGTGGTAGATGTCCCATGAGAGTGAAGCGTACAATTTTCAAAGATGAAAAAATTTAATTTTTAATATCATTTTTAAATTTAAACTATCTTTGTTAACAATCTTTTATAAAAGATTGGTAATCAAGAACTTATGCTTCCAATAAAAAATTGATTTTTGAGTGTGATCTGTAGTTATAAACAAGAAGACGTGCATTTTTCATGAAATGGCAATTATATACACTACTGGCCATTAAAATTGCTACACCACGAAGATGACGTACTACAGACGCGAAATTTAACCGACAAGAAGAAGATGCTGTGACATGCAAATGATTAGCTTTTCAGAGCACTCACACAAGGCTGGCGCCGGTGGCGACACCTACAATGTGCTGACATGAGGAAAGTACACATACACAAACAGCGGTTGACTGGCGTTGCCTGGTGAAACGTTGTTGTGATGCTTCGTGTAAGGAGGAGAAATGCGTACCATCACGTTTCCGACTTTGACAAAGGTCGGATTGCGGTTTATCGTATCGCGACATTGCTGCTCGCGTTGGTCGAGATCCAATGACTGTTAGCAGAATATGGAATCGGTGGGTTCAGGAGAGTAGTACGGAACGCCGTGCTGGATCCCAACGCCCTCGTATCACTAGCGGTCGAGATGACAGGCATCTCATCCGCATGGCTGTAACGGATCGTGCAGCCACGTCTCGATCCCTGAGTCAACAGATGGGGACGCTTGCAAGACAACAACCATGTGCACGAACAGTTCGACGACGTTTGCAGCAGCATGGACTACCAGCTCAGAGACCATGGCTGCGGCTACCCTTGACGCTGCATCACAGGCAGGAGCGCCTGCGATGGTGTACTCAACGACGAACCTTGGTGCACGAATGGCAAAACGTCATTTTTCGGATGAATCCAGGTTCTATTTACTGCATCATGACGGTCGCGTCCGTGTTTGGCGACATCGCGCTGAACGCACATTGGAAACGTGTATTCGTCATCGCCATACTGGCGTATCACCCGATGTGATGGTATGGGGTACCATTGGTTACACGTCTCGGTCACATCTTGTTCGCATTGACGGCACTTTGAACAGTGGACGTTACATTTCAGATGTGCTACGACCCGTGGCTCTACCCTTCATTCGATCCCTGCGAGACCCTACATTTCAGCAGGATAATGCACGACTGCATGTTGCAGGTCCTGTACGGGCCTTTCTGGTTATAGAAAATGTTCGACTGCTGCCCTGGCCAGCACATTCTCCAGATCTCTCACCAATTGAAAACGTCTGGTCAATGGTAGCCGAGCAACTGGCTCGTCACAATACGCCAGTCACTACTCTTGATGAACTGTGGTATAGTGTTGAAGCTGCATGAGCAGCTGTACCTGTACACGCCATCCAAGCTCTGTTTGACTCAATGCCCAGACGTATCAAGGCCGTTATTACGGCCAGAGGTTGTTCTGGGTATTGATTACTCAGGATCTATGCACCCAAATTGCGTGAAAATGTAATCCATGTCAGTTATAGCATAATATATTTGTCCAACGAATACCCGTTTATCATCTGCATTTCTTCTTGGTGTAGCAGTTTTAATGGCCAGTAGTGTATATGTGTTCGAGTGTAACCGACAGGCGCTGAATTTGGCCCCTTTCCACAATTCCAACTACCTGTCCTGTCCTGCCGGGTTGAGCAGCGCGTCTCAGCTTGCAGTGTACGAACATGGTTTGCAGAGTACCAGAATGAGTCTAACGATATTCACCGCATTTGCCATATGCCATTGTCTCATTCCGTCTTCAGGTTGCTCTCTGTTCAGGACTTCGGAAAAATGTTCTTCACATCTTCTAATTTGGTTCTCCCTTCTTTTCACAGGTTTGCCCTCGTTGAGACCCTTTTTTGACATCATTCCAGCTTTACAATTCTGTATCATCAGCCCTTGCTGCAGCTGCCTCTCCTCTCAGGGCTTGTTCATCCATCCACTTTCTCTTATCGTTCCTCATACTCCTGTTTACTAGACAGTCAGTAGCTGCATACTCAGCATTTTATTGGGTTTTCTGTTGTTTGCTTTACTCGTGTTTAATTTGTCCTTAATTACCTTTCCCAAGCTACTAAAAGACTGGAAAGAGGGACTGTAATAATTTGTCAAAGAGGTGATGCTACTAACTGAAATAACTTCCGAACATCACCCTCCAATCTGTTCCAGTTAAAGTACTCCCCTGGGCACCCAATCGAGAATCTGTGGGACCACTTCCTTCGGGCTGTACGTACCACAGATGCAGAACCGAGAAACCTAACGCAGCTGGCCATGGCATCAGAGTCGGCATGGCTCCACATTCCTGTCGCTAACTTCCAGAACCTCACTGACTCACTTCTTGCGCGTCTCACAACGGTCTGCGCTACAAAAGATGGTTGTTCAGGCTTTTGACAGGTGCTCACATTAACGTGACTGTGTAACGTAGCAAGTTATTACGAGATGACATTCGTTGCAGTAAGGCACGCAGCCGTTTGGTACGGCGGCTGCAGGATGGCTATTTTTTTTTTTTTTTTTTTTTTTTCGGCTTTGCTCGCAGCGCAGCTGACACAGCGTGCCGTGAGAACTGCATAGCGTAACAGTCAGTCAATACGAAGATTCATACCCTCTACGAATCGAAATAATCCATATTAGTTATTATCCGATTTTGTTCAAATTTGGTACACAGCCTTTTGTTATTAATTGAATGATGCTGTCAAAATTTCAGATTTTTATTTAGTATAGCGCCGAAGATAAAGAAAATTACCTAAAAGTCCTAAAACCAATGCTTGTTTTTTAAAACCATGTTAGAAACAAATACAGATTGACTAGCATTATCATTTGAAGCCATTACAAAGTTACCAGTGCATAAAAATCAGTTAATTAGAATTTTCCTTTTTTAACAGTTTAATCACTGTGCATTTCGTAATACAAAAATCGGTCAAAAATATTATTTGATTATATTTTGGTGTGCGAGTGTGTGAGATTGATTGAGAGAGTGTATGTGGGACATACGTTAAAACTAAATATGCCATTTTTCATAAAATCTTGCACAAATAGACCGTGGGAAAGTTATGGTGCAACCATGGTTCAGATGACGTATGTCGGTGAAGTTTGCTTTTGTATTAAAGCAGGCAGAATGAAAGTTAGAGGCGGAATAAGTTTATTTATCAATTTGGAGAATGTTTCGTACTTCGCTTATTTTGATTAAACAGTATACTAGAAACTGAAGTTTTAATGAATGTTGCCGGCCGAAGTGGCCGTGCGGTTCTAGGCGCTGCAGTCTGGAACCGCGAGACCAAATTGCCGGCCAGAGTGGCCGAGCAGTTCTAGGCGCTACAGTCCTGAGCCGCGCGACCGCTACGGACGCAGGTTCGAATCCTGCCTCGGGCATGGATGTGTGTGATGTCCTTAGGTTAGTTATGTTTAATTAGTTCTACGTTCTAGGGGACTAATGACCTCAGAAGTTGAGTCCCATAGTGCTCAGAGCCATTTGAACCATTTTTTAATGAATGTAATTACTATCAGATTATTGATTGGATAAGGCAAGTTGTGCCGCTAGAATGATCTGGAAGGAACATTCTGATTAGTCGTTTAGATCAACAACCAATCAGAATTAAGCTGTTCCCGCACGAATATAGTGGATGGGCAGTGAGTAGAATAGTTCGAGATAGTAGCTTGCCAACCGGTCTACGGTAACATCACATTAGATAGCTACGAAAAATTAATCTGAAAAATGAAGAAATAGTGAGTTAATGTGGTTCGAATACATCGTGACTGAAGCGACTGGCGTTTCGAATATTTTAATGAAATTTTGGTGTTTCTAAATTAAATAGTTTGAGAGTTATGACCATGTGAACTTTCTGGTCGTACTAACAATTCCGCGTGGCATGTTTCGTACTCTGTACGGAATACTTTGGCGAGCACTTCTTACTAAGAAGACCACTGAAACGACAGATTGTTTAACTCGCGAATACTTGTGGATCTGTGACTGTTAGAGCGTGAAAATTAGTCGGGTCGGAATTGCAAACATTCTGGCTGCTTTTCTAGTGAAAGTATGTTGCACAGACGGTGAACTTTGAATGATAGTGTATTACCATAGTGAGCCGGCCGCGGTGGTCTAGCGGTTCTAGGCGCTCAGTCCGGAACCGCGCGACTGCTACGGTCGCAGGTTCGAATTCTGCCTCGGGCATGGATGTGTGTGATGTCCTTAGGTTAGTTAGGTTTCAGTAGTTCTGAGTTCTAGGGGACTGATGACCACAGATGTTAAGTCCCATAGTGCTCAGAGCCATTTGAACCAATTTTATTACCATAGTAAATACGGACTTGATAGCCATTTCATGTGTTTCCATATGAATAAAATGTAGATTCAATCTAATTTTAAATGCTTTCTACAAGTAGACTGTATCCTCCGAACACCAGATTTTTTTAGAAGTGAAATTTCAGAAACTGGCTATCAACACGAGTTACGTGGCCTCTGAGTGGTAGGTATTAGGTAGTGGTTTCATCAACTCTGCTTTACACTGCCTAGCACGTATCTCCTACTACAGAGTGAAGGGACGTCGGAAAGAAGCATGTCGAGGTAGGTGGACTTTCGATAAGTGAAAGAGAGAATACCGACGACCGACCCCACCCCGCCCCGCCGCAATTGGACAGTGCATTATTGCCGCATCGCCTGAGCCACTAACATAGTACAAAAACTATTCATCCGGTTTCATGTGACTGTATCTTCTAAATTCTGAAGATAGAAACTTGGGGTGAATTATTAACTTACGCATACTTTGGCGCCAGCTGTGCTATAAGGGGTGTACAGGTTTCATGGTACCATTGGCCTCCACGGTCTGCATGATTGTCTCTTGTGTGGAAGACTGTCTATATGCCCCCTACACCCCCTTCCAAGATCTCTGGGTGAACCTTATATAATAGGAGCAGTGACTGTGGTAACTCCAGACGCGATCCAAAAAGTATGGGACGAGTTTGACTATCGTCTGGATACCAGCTGTGCATCTTGTTGGGGGGGGGGGGGGTAGATTGAACATTTGTGAAAGGTAAATTATTAATTTGACCCTAGAAGTAATATTGTACGAGGACGTGGTGAATAGTAATTTTTTATTGTGTGCTCAATATCGGCTGAGATATTAGATGTCATTCATATTACTCGGTTGACTTTGCCACTTCGCTGATGCAAGTTGCTACAGTCTGCCGCTAGAGGGCTCTGAGTTGTAGCGTGTAGCATGGCGACACGTAACGTAACTGTGTTGGCGGGTGAGAAACACCGTGCTGCAACCGATTTTCGAATTCGAAGAGTTCGTCCACACACGAAGCACCCCCTTCTTCAACAAGACAATGTCAGACCACACAAGGGTGCTGCGACATGTCTAACAGTCCAAGCCTTCGGCCACTTTCATCAATCATCGTCTATTCAGTCCCGATTTGGCGCCTTCCGATTTTCGTCTGTTTCCAAAACTTAAATAGCACCTCCGAGGATTTCACTTTGATAGTGATGATGCGATGCAAGCAGGGCAGAGGACGTGGCTCCCTCCACAAAATCAAACATTCTACATTGACAATATCAAGAAACTGGTCTCTCGTTGGGATAAATGTGCTCATTGCCAAGGTGACTGTTGAGAAATAAATATGTAGACAGGTAGAACAAAGGTGTAGAATGCTGATAACGTTTGTTTTATTTAGAAAGCTTTAAGAGTTTTCACGTAAAAGATGTGGAGGCGTTACGTTTCAGCACGCCCTTGTAAAAAGTACACGAAAATAATACGTGCTTGCATGTAATGTAACCTTATAAAATCGGATGGTTCTTCTGCAAATAAAAACTATGTAGTCTTATGCGTAAATTAAAATTGAAACCAAGACTATCTCTTCATTCATGTAGAAGATATAATCTTGCGAAATGTGATAAATTTGTTTGAAACACCTTGTACAAATATTGCTTCGACTCATACTCGTCCAAATAAGAGTTCAAGTTGTCCTGCTGCGAATAGTGCCACGTTCCTCCCTCCCCTTCTTTCCTCCCCCTTCTCACATCCCTACACCCTCTCTCCATCCTCACCGAAGAGGAACAGTAAAATGCAGGGCAACTGATTTACTCTGATACGATTAATTTCTTCCAGGCAGCTTGTAATGTCTGAACTCAGAATACGTTGTAGAATTCTGCCACAAACAGATGCGAGTGAAGGACTAACAGGGAATACTACAACCATACCAACAAAGGCAGCGCGAATGATCAAAAAAACTTGAACAGCAGCTCGGTGACAGACGCCAAATACCCTGCGGAAGCCCACTAACAAAGTTTCAAGAGCAGAAGTGAGTATCCTAGGCATACACTACAGCCTCCTACGCATCTAAGACAAGATTAGACGAATTCTAGAACACGGAGAGGTATGTAAGCAATCATTTTTCCCGCACTCCAAACAAGAACAGTAAGGGAAGAAACTTTAACACACGCTACAGTGTCCTTTATACTATTTGTAGAATCCAGATGTAGGTATAGATAAAGAATTACAAAGGGTCAGCTCAATTTCCAAGCTAGTCATCATTCATTAAAAACTGTAAAACACATATACCTCAAACGTAGGAACAACGAGTACTTCTGCGGATGCTGTTCTGTATGCATCTGTGACTCCTAGTAGAAATGTGATCCATGCTACAGAGCCTGTTTAGTTTCGACCAGTGTCGCTTTCTGCATTCACACGCTACTTGTCTTGGCGGAAATTGGAACTTACTGTCCACCAGTTATTTTAATTTTATTCGTGACATTCAGAGCTTTGACATACGCGTACATTATTTTTGCCAACGTTTTCCTATCCGTTGATGTTAAATCCAACGTACCATGTTACAGAATGTTTTAGTAGAATTTTTATTTATATTATTTGTGCAGCTATTATTTCATTATAGATTTCATATCAAAGCCGTACATCCTGTTTTATTTGTAGCTATTGCTAGTTTTTCCGTTGAACATCGAATGCGAAAGGACTATCAATTTTGGAAATTTGTGGTAAGGACTATGGGACTAAACTGCTGAGGCCATCGGTCCCTAGGCTTACGCGCTACTTAATCTAACTTACGCTAGGGACAACACACACACCCATGCCCGAGGGAGGGCTCGAACCTCCGACGGGGGGAGCCGCGCGAACCGTGACAAGACGTCTCAGTTCGCACGGCTACCCCGCGCGTCAAAAGAACTATCACATTATTGAAAATATTCCCCTGCAGTTTATCTTTATCACTGTCATCATATTCTTTGGTAGTTTCTCTTCTGTCAACATCTTCTCAAACAGTGGATGCAGTAGATTTACAATGTTTTCAGTGTCTGCTCTAAGCACCTCAGGTGCAATATTATCCATTCCTGGAGCGTTCCCCTTTCTTTGGCTGGCTCTGAGCACTATGGGACTTAACATCTATGGTCATCAGTCCCCTACAACTTAGAACTACTTAAACCTAACTAACCTAAGGACAGCACACAACACCCAGTCATCACGAGGCAGAGAAAATCCCTGACCCCGCCGGGAATCGAACCCGGGAACCCGGGCGTGGGAAGCGAGAACGCTACCGCACGACCACGAGCTGCGGACTCCCCTTTCTTTTTTGAGGGCTATATTCATTTCAGCCTTGATATGTATGTTTACTGGCATCTGGCACATTCCATTGTCTCACCACGTCTTCAGAGTGTCTGTTTAAGATGAAACACCCTCCATCATATCCTTTGTTGGATTTTGTGTGATTTACCGAAGCGGCCAAACAGTTAATTATTGTGAATATATGACTGTATGCTTAATGGATCAAATCCATCGGTTTTTCTGCTGTGGTTTCAGAGGTATTTCAACAGAGTGCGGCTGTTCTGAGACGGAATAGTTAATGATTGAAAGTTTTTCTATTATTGAAGTCCACAAAGGATGCGATATACAAACTGATAGGTATTTTCTATCAACACACAAATTATGAGGCAGTTGCTACCTTCACCTTACACGTTTAGTTATGGTTATATCTCTTATTGGTTGCTGATTTTAAGTACTTCGTCACACGCAATGATGATGGGTAACATTCACAACAACCTCACTGCAGTCCATGGCTGTTGCTGGCCGAAGCGGTTGACGCGAAACACGTAATTCGGCACTTGTCACTTTTGGTTTTATATCACTCGCGAATCGGTATCGATGAGGGTCAACCCCACGACGATAAGGGGCGTCTTCATTTGTCACACTCCAGTGAATTTACAATTTACTCCTCACTCGGCACTTCCGCCATCGATACCGTACTCAGCTCGACCGCCATTTTTTTAAATTTTTGCCAGTCTTCCCAGTACTGCTTTCACTCGACACTAATCTCACTGCCTCCTGCATGGCTCGACAGTCGACTCCTGTCTGCTATAGACCTGGTGTCGGATACTAATACAGGGTCATTACAAATGATTGAAGCGATTTCACAGCTCTACAATAACTTTATTATTTGAGATATTTTCACAATGCTTTGCACACACATACAAAAACTCAAAAAGGTTTTTTAGACATTAACAAATGTTCGATATGTGCCCCTTTAGTGATTCGGCAGACATCAAGCCGATAATCAAGTTCCTCCCACACTCAGCGCAGCATGTCCCCATCAATGAGTTCGAAAGCATCGTTGATGCGAGCTCGCAGTTCTGGCACGTTTCTTGGTAGAGGAGGTTTAAACACTTCACCATTAAGAAAAAATGTTGCTTCATCACTGAAAACAAGTTTCCATGAGCTGTTGCAACCGCGCCGAAAATTCAAAGCGTTTGACTTTGTCATCGGGTGTCAGGGCTTGTAGCAATTGTAAATGGTAAGGCTTCTGCTTTAGCCTTTTCCGTAAGATTTTCCAAACCGTCGGCTGTGGTACGTTTAGCTCCCTGCTTGCTTTATTCGTCGACTTCCGCGGGCTACGCGTGAAACTTGCCCGCAAGCGTTCAAGCGTTTCTTCGCTCACTGCAGGCCGATTGATTTCCCCTTACAGAGGCATCCAAAAGCTTTAAACTGCGCATACCATCGCCGAATGGAGTTAGCAGTTGGTGGGTCTTTGTTGAACTTCGTCCTGAAGTGTCGTTGCACTGTTATGACTGACTGATGTGAGTGCATTTCAAGCACGACATACGCTTTCTCGGCTCCTGTCGCCATTTTGTCTCACTGCACTCTCGAGCGCTCTGGCGGCAGAAACCTGAAGTGCGGCTTCAGCCGAACAAAACTTTATGAGTTTTTCTACGTATCTGTAGTGTGTCGTGACCATATGTCAATGAATGGAGCTACAGTGAATTTATGAAATCGCTTCAATCATTTGTAATAGCCCTGTATCTATGTTCGTGGGATCAGGGATCCCTTGCAAAGACTTCAGAAAAACGTTCTTTCCATATTCTAGTTTGGTCTTCTTCTGTCGTCAATAATCGACCCTCCCTTCTTTTCACAGGTCTGTTCTTGTTGAAAACCTTTTTTGACAACATTCCAGTGAAGCTTTATAGTTCTCTATCTTCACCCCTTGCTGCAGCTTCTTCTGCTCTCAGAGCTTGTTCATCTATCCACTTCCTCTTATCGTTCTTCATACTCCTGTTTACTAGAGAGTCAGTAGCTGCATACCCAGCTAGTATTCTGGTTATCTTTCTTGTTTTGGTTCGTTGGATGATTCGGGGGAGGGGACAAAACTGTGAAGTCATCGGTCCCAACGGACTAGAGAAGGAGGTCAGTCGTATCCTTTCAAAGGAACCATCGCGGCATTTGTCTGGAGCGATTTAGGGAGATCACAAAAAACCTAAAGCAGGATGGCCGGACGCGGGTTTAAACTGTCGTCCTACCTAATGAGAGTCTAGTATGCTAACCACTGCGCCACCTCCGCCGGTGTCTCTTGTACTTAATTTTGCCTTGTATGTATTGTATTGTATGTTAACCGAGGACCTAGAAATGACGGAGAGGCTCCGTCCCCGCCGCAGCCTCAGTGGTCCACAACTCCACGACGACTGCGGCAGTCCACTTCACCCCTCCCCCGTCCCACACCGAACCCAGGGTTATGGTGCAGTTCGGCCCCCGGTGGACCCCCCAGGAAGCGTCTCACACCAGACGACAGACGAGTGTAATCCCTATGTTTGCGTGGTAATGGTAGTGTACGCATACGCGGAGAACTTGTTTGCGCAGCAATCGCCGACATAGTGTAACTGTCTGGTCCCTTTAATCCCCCAAACCAACCAACCAACATAGTGTAACTGAGGCGGAATAAGGGGAACCAGCCCGCTTTCGCCGAGGCAGATGGAAAACCGCCTAAAAATCATCCACAGACTGGCCGGTTCACCGGACCTCGACACAAATCCGCCGGGCGGATTCGTGCCAGGGACCAGGCGCTCTTTCCCGCCCGGAATAATTTTGCCTTACTCCCCTTTCTACAGCTACTAAAAAATGGGAAAAAGGAACTGTAATAAGTTTTCAAAGAAAGGGTATGCTACCAGCTGTAATAATTGCCGAGACATTTCCCTCCTACGTGCTCCAGGGAAAATACTCTTTAGATTAATGCTAAATCGTATTAAGGACTTTGTGGAATACAGATAAGAAATGAGCAAGCCAGGTTCAGAGAACACAGAGTGCAGAATTTCAGAACGCTCTCTACTCCACGTTTATTGGTTTCTAGAAGTCATTTGACTCTCTTAATGGAAGTGTTGTGTGGCATATCTTGGAAGAATATGGAATACCATCGAAGATTATCAGTATTATGAAAGCAATGTATGAGGGATATGAACGTACGGCGCTGCATAAAGGCAAACTTTCTGAACCTATTCAAACAAACGAGGATGAGCTAATGAAGTGTCGACAGAGAAAGCTCTCTCACTATCAAAAATTAAAATCTTGAATAGATTAATGTGACTGCAACTAAAACCTTTTAAAACCAAACATAAATAATGCCTTTAAGAAATAGCTTCATTGGTTAATAATTTGCTCAATGGGTTGTCAGCGCTGTTTGTGCTTATTTCCAGCAACGAACTGATTAGTTAGACAAGGATTTGCAGTCGTCGCATTCCAGAACTGCTACACGAAAGGTATTCCAAAAACGAAAACATTAGTTGTTCAAGAAGGACAAACAAGCCAACTTTCTCGACCAGTTACCGCCATAACGCGTGAGAGTTCTCCAGTCAGGGAGGAGTTCGATGAAACTCAGTCAGCTCCAATGAAATTACGACCTGGGATGTGGGTGGTTATCGAACTAGACAAATATTTATCTGAGGCATATTTGCCCAGAAACAGCGATCCCTTAAACTGGTGGAAGACTGGAAAATTGCTGTACCCAACGCTACCCCATTTTATTTCTGAGAATATTATGGATACCAGCAGAGCCCTGTAAGCGTATATTTTTTCCCAAAAGTAGGAAAAATATCCATTGAGAAAATAAACCGATTCTCTTCGAGTAAAATAGATCAAATTTTATTTGTAAATGGTTTGTTAGTTACTGGGAGCTCCAATGTTAGGCGGGTCATGGAGACCCTCAGCAACATAGCGGCTAGGGCGGGGAAAAGTCCAACGTTCAGTCGGTGTGCTTGCTGGAGGGCCTTGTCCGGGATGTGGAAGAGACTCATCCGGCTGCTATGGAGCGTGCGGGGTGCAGCCAGCTGCAGATTGTTGCACATGTCGGCACCAACGATGCCTGTCGTCGGGGTTCCGAGGAAAACCTTGGGTCCTTTCGACGGCTGGCTAAACTGGTGAAGGAGCTGACGATCTGCAGTTTCGTACCCAGGGTGAACCGGATCCTCTGGTTTGGAGTCGATCTAAACCAGAGGCTACGTCGACTCTGTGACGAAAATGGTTGTAGATTTCTCGACCTACACTATGGGCATAGATCAGGGGTGCACAGGAAGCAGCTACATGGGTAGCACAGTACTTGTGGCGTGCACATGGAGGTTTTTCAGATTAGGTTCCTCCCCATGGGAAACAAACGCTGACCTGAAAAATTACCAGTGCATGACACTGGCTTGGGTGTGCCAACTGCAAAAATTATTAGTTCGCCTAAACAGGACATTCCAAAGGATTTAAATATGCTTAATCTCATGTTAGTAAATTGTCGCAGTGTCTGTAGCAAGATCCCCGAGTTAATCTCCGAAATAAACAGTAGCAATGCCAATATTGTATTAGGTACCGAAAGCTGGTTGAAACCAGACGTAAAAAGCAGTGATATTTTAAACTCGGATTAGACAATGTTTAGGAAGGATACGACTGATGCTATGGGAGGGTGAAATAGTATGGATAAAGCTGTCAGTCAGACAAGGATTGACCATTGTATTAGCACATTTTTATAGACCACCAGCATCAGCAACAAACGTCGCAGAACTTTTCAGCGAAAGTCTTGAGGACATAGGAAGTAAATATCCAAATTACCCATTAGTTATAGGTGCAGATTTTTATGTAGTATCCATTGACTGGGAAAATTACACGTTTATCACAGAGGTTAGACGCAAAGATTCGTGTGAAGTTATTCTAGGAGCGCTCTCAACATACAACCTTGAGCAATTGGTTAGAAAATCAACTCGAGATGGGAACATATTAGATATCTTGGCGACAAGCATACCTGATCTTTTTGAGGAAGTTAATCTAGAAGAAGATATTAGCGACCATAATGTCGTTGTGGCTTCTATGTCAGTGGAAGTTGCAAAAAACCAAAGAAACAGCGTAGAGTGTTCTTGTTTGGGAAAGCAAACGAAAGTGTTATTTATGAATATCTTCATAGTCAGCTCCAAGCATTCACCGCGGGACACAAAGATATTGAGCATTTTTGGTCGGAATTTAAAGGTATTGTCCACCATGTGCTAGAGAAGTATGTGCCTAGCTGAAGTATAGGGGAGGGAAAGGATCCACCTTGGTACAACGAACATATTAGGAAGTTGCTGTGAAAGCAGAGAATTTTGCACAGTCGTTTTAAACATAGTCACTGCCCCGCTAACAAACAGAAATTATGCGAAATGAAAGCAGCTGTCAGAAGGACAATGAGAGATTATTTTAACGGATTTGAAAGCAATATTTTATCTGCAGACTCTAAAAATAACCCCAAAAAATTTTGGTCGTACGTAAAATCTATGAACGCTACAAATAATTAAATACTTTCTCTTGCTGACAGTACGGGTAATGTAACTGATGATGATAAACAGAAGGCCGAAATTCTAAACCTAGCTTTCAAAAACTCGTTTACGATAGAGGACTGCAGCACAATTCCCCCTTTGAATTATGGAACAAATGACAGGATGTCTGACACAGTGTTTAGTGTATCTGGGATTGTAAAACAGCTAAGATCCTTAGACGCCAGGAAGGCATCCGGCCCAGACGGTATCCCCGTAAGATTTTATGTTGACTATGCTACAAATATAGCACCATTCGTATCCATCATTAATCAGAGATCATTGGAACAGCGGAAAGTTCCACGGGACTGAAAGAAGGCCAGGTCATAGCAATCTATGAAAAGGGTAGAAAATCGGATGCACACAATTACCGGCCAATTTCACTGACATAGATTTGTTGTAGAATCATGGAACATATTTTGTGTTCAGACATAATGACCTTTCTCGACTCTGAGAAGCACATCTGCAGAAACCAGCAAGGATTTAGGAAACAGCATCGATGATTTCAGCCGTAAATAGAAATATTAAAAAAGGTAGGAAGATTTTTCTGTTTAGCAAAAGTGACAAAAAGCAGATTTCACAGTACTTGACGGCTAAACACAAAAGTTTTGTCTCAAATACAGATAGTGTTAACGATCAGTGGACAAAGTTCAAAACCATCGTACAATATGCATTAGTTGAGTATGTGCCAAGCAAGATCGTAAGAGATGGAAAAGAGCCACCGTGGTACAACAACCGAGTTTGAAAACTGCTGTGGAAGCCAAGGGAACTTCACAGCAAACATAAACATAGCCATAGCCTTGCAGACAAACAAAAATTACGCGAAGCGAAATGTAGTGTGAGGAGGGCTATGCGAGAGGCTTACAATGAATTCGAAAGTAAAGTTCTGTGTACTGACTTGGCAGAAGATCCTAAGAAATTTTGGTCTTATGTCAAAGCTGTAGGTGGATCAAAACAAAATGTCCAGATACTCTGTGACCAAATTGGTACTGAAACAGAGGATGACAGACTAAAGGCCGAAGTATTAAATGTCTTTTTCCAAAGCTGTTTTACAAAGGAAGACTGCACTGTGGTTCCTTCTCTAGATTGTCGTACAGATGACAAAATGGTAGATATCGAAACAGATGACAGAGGGATAGAGAAACAATTAAAATCGCTCAAAAGAGGAAAGGCCGCTGGAACTGATGGGATACCAGTTCGATTTTACACAGAGTACGCGAAGGAACTTGTCCCCCTTCTTGCAGCGGTGTACCGTATGTCTCTAGAAGAGCGTAGCGTTCCAAAGGATTGGAAAAGGGCACAGGTCATCCCCGTTTTCAAGAATGGACGTCGAACAGTTGTACAGAATTATAGACCTATATCTCTAACGTCGATTAGTTGTAGAATTTTGGAGCACGTATTTTGTTCGAGTATAATAACTTTTCTGGAGGCTAGCAATCTACTCTGTAGGAATCAGCATGGGTTTCGAAAAATACGATCGTATGAAACCCAGCTAGCGCTATTCGTCCACGAGACTCAGAGGGCCATAGACACGGGTTCCCAGGTAGATGCCGTGTTTCTTGACTTCCGCAAGGCGTTCGATACAGTTCCCCACAGTCGTTTAATGAACAAAGCAAGAGCATATGGACTATCAGACCAATTGTATGATTGGATTGAAGAGTTCCTAGATAACAGAACGCAGCATGTCATTCTCAATGGAGAGAAGTCTTCCGAAGTAAGAGTGATTTTGGGTGTGCCGCAGGGGAGTGTCGTAGGACCGTTGCTATTCACAATATACATAAATGACCTTGTGGATAACATCGGAAGTTCACTGAGGCTTTATTCGGATGATGCTGTAGTACATCGAGAGGTTATAACAATGGAAGATTGTACTGACATGCAGGAGGATCTGTAACGAATTGACGCATGGTGCAGGGAATGGCAATTGAATCTCAATGTAGACAAGTGTAACGTGCTGCGAATACATAGAAAGAAAGATCCTTTATAATTTAGCTACAATATAGCAGGTCAACAACTGGAAGCAGTTAATTTCGTAAACTATCTGGGAGTAGGCATTAAGAGTGATTTAAAATGGAATGATCATATAAAGTTGATCGTCGGTAAAGCAGATGCCATACTGAGATTCATTGGAAGAATCCTAAGGAAATGCAGTCCGAAAACAAAGGAAGTAGGTTACAGTAGACTTGTTCGCCCACTGCTTGAATATTGCTCACCAGTGTGTTATCCGTATCAGATAGGGTTGATAGAAGAGATAGAGAAGATCCAACGGAGAGCAGCGCGCTTCGTTACAGGAACATTTAGTAATCGCGAAAGCGTTACGGAGATGATAGATAAATTCCACCGGAAGACTCTGCAGGAGAGACGTTCAGTAGTTCGGTACGGGCTTTTGTTGAAGTTTCGAGAACGTACCTTCACCTAGGAGTCAAGCATTCTGTTGCTCCCTCCTACGTATATCTCCCGAAGAGACCATGGGGATAAAATCAGAAAGATTAGAGCCCACACAGAGGCATACCGACAATCCTTCTTTCCACGAACAATACGAGATTGGAATAGAAGGGACAACCGATAGAGGTACTCAAAGTACCCTCCGCCACACACCATCAAGTGGCTTGCGGAGTATGGATGTAGATGTAGATGCGAGACACAGCTTGTCCTCTTTGTTCATGATATACAACAGGCTCTAGATACCTTATCCCAGGCTGATACCGTATTTCACGACTTGCGAAAGGCGTTCGACTGAGTTCCGCACTGTCGCTTGCTACAAAAAGTGCGCGCTTACGGGCTACCCGATGACATAAGCGGTTGGATAGAAAGTTTTCTAACAGACAGGGAGCAGTATGTCGTCTTGAACGGGGTAACTTCAACAGAAACAAGAGCAACTTCAGGTGTGCCCCAGGACAGCGTAATAGGTCCTCTGCTTTTTACGATTTATATAAACGATCTGGTTGATGGTATTGACAGCGGCCTTAGACTGTTTGTCGATGATGCTGTAGTCTGCAGGAAAGTAGTAGCACACGAATGTTGTGAACAAATCAATGAGGATTTGCAGAAAATAAATTCGTGGGGTAATGACTAGCAGTTATCTCTCAACATTAGTAAGTGTAACCTACTGCGTATAACAGGGCGAAAATTCCCATTAATGTATGAGTACAAAATAAATGCCCAGTCTTTAGAAGCGGTAACGTCCGTCGAGTATCTGGGTGTGACTATTCGAAATGATCTCAAAAGGAATGATTACACAAGTAACGGGTAAGGCGAACTCCAGATTGCGGTTTATTGGTAGAATCCTGAAGCGATGCAGTCCTTCGACAAAGGAAATAGCTTCCAGTACGTTAGTTGGAGTATTGTTCGTCTGTATGGGACCCTTACCAGTTGAGTCTGATTCAAGAGATTGAGAAGGTCCAAAGAAGAGCGGCAAGATTCGTGACTAGTACATTTAACCATCGCGAGAGCGTTACAAATCTCATAGAAAGTTTGAAGTGGGCCACACTTGCAGATAGACGGCGCGCTAAACAGAAGGGGCTGCTCGCTAAATTCCGAAATCCGATCTTCACCGAGGATGTAGAGCATATATTATTACCACCAACTTTCAAATCGCGCAATGATCACCATCAAAGATAAGGGAAATTAGAGCTCGTACTGAGGCGTTCAGACAGTCGTTTTTCCCTTGCGCGATCCGAGAAGGGAGGAAATGTGACTTTGGCGCGAATTGTGCCCTCCGCCACATACCGCTTGGTGGCTAGCGGAGTGTATATAGCGATGTAGATGTAGATATGTAGATGTAGAACTGAATAATTTCCCTTACTGGGTGACTGTATTGTAATTCTGACTATAAATGACGACTCTAGACACTTAGATTAATTTCAAAATTATGTTATAATTGTTATATTATATTTTTCTATGGAATTATGAAAACATATCTTTGAGAGTTTCTCATTGATGAAAAATATTTAGAATTCTGTTTTAATTTTTCAGACTTTTTACGGTAAATAAAATGTAGGATTTTAAATCATAAAACTACTATGGACCTAACATAAACTTACTTCTTTCCAAATAAGGCCAATTCAGATAAAATTACAGGTATAGTAACCTGAATTAAAAAGGCGGGGTGCCTTCCTTTTATTTATTATGTGAGCGAATGGTGAGTGGCGAATCATGAAAAAGAGCTAGCTGATTCCAGTGATTGAGCAGTTCTGATCCCAACTCCGAGAAGAACGATTTTGCACATCTCTAATTTGCAGCAGGCGTAAATTAGACATATGTGCAAGGAGCGTGAAATTCGGTGTAGGTCTTACATCTGCCGCGAGAGGAGAAACCACAAACGAAACCTCAGAGAGCACTAATTGCAGCAGGAGGAGGTCAGGAAGTTATAATAACCGCGTTGCATACCAGTGTATAGAGAAAGAGCAAGCTGAGGTGGAGCTCGTACAGTACGTTCATGTACTAGCCAGAACTGCATTCCTTAAATCGTCAGAATTTTTTGTTGCCCATTATCCACGAACATTTGATTCATCATCAAGGAAACATCTTGTACGTAGGACGATATTGCCAAAATTAGCATTCGGTTAAGAGAAGAAGATAAAATCAAACCAAGTTTAATTGATTTTCGCCGGCCGAAATGGCGGTTAAAGGCGCTGCAGTCTGGAACCGCAAGACCGCTACGGTCGCAGGTTCGAATCCTGCCTCGGGCATGAATGTTTGTGATGTCCTTAGGTTAGTTAGGTTTAACTAGTTCTAAGTTCTGGGGGACTAATGACCTCAGCAGTTGAGTCCCATAGTGCTCAGAGCCATTTGAATCATTTAATTGATTTTCAGTAAGCAACGTGAGGTATAGCTTTTCATTCTGTAGAGCTTTGAATGATGCTAAAATATCGTCTTTCAGAGAGCACCTTAACCAAAATAAAAAAAGTGAAAGCACATACTTCATTACCATTAAAAAGCAGTATACATACTAATAAAAACAACTTCTGAGATCAGCTACAATTAGATTAAACAGTAATTAAAAAGGAAACAACAGTTTGGATATTAACAACAGTTTTAAACTAAAACACGGTCTTTTATCAAATTCTCTTTATAGACAAGCACATATCTGGTAACCTTTAATGTCAAATTACGACCAAATGTAATTATCACTAAAACCACAGACTGTATATACAGGGTGGTCCATTGATCGTGACCGGGCCAAATATCTCACGAAATAAGCGTCAAACGAAAAAACTACAAAGAACGAAACTTGTCTAGCTTGAAGTGGGAAACCGGATGGCCCTATTGTTGGCCCGCTAGATGGCGCTGCCATAGGTCAAACGCATATAAACAACACAACTGCGTTTTTAAAAATAGAAACCCTCATTTTTGATTACATATTCGTGTAGTGCCTAAAGAAATATGATTGTTTTAGTTGGACCACATCTTTCGCTTTGTGATAGATGGCGCTGTAATAGTCAAAAACATTTGGCTCACAATTTTAGACGAACAGTTGGTAACAGGTAGGTTTTTTAAATTAAAATACAGAACGTAGGTACGTTTGAACATTTTATTTCGGTTGTTCCAATTTGATAGAAGTACCTTTGTGAACTTATCACTTCTGAGAACGCATGCTGTTACAGCGTGATTACTTGTAAATACCACATTAATGCAATAAATTCTCAAAATGATGTTCGTCAACCTCAATGCATTTGGCAATACGTGCAACGACATTCCTCTCAACAGCGAGTAGTTAGCCTTCCGTAATGTTCGCGCATGCATTGACAATGCGCTGACCCATGTCAGGCGTTGTCGATGGATCACGATACAAATATCCTTCAACTTTCCCCACAGAAACAAATCCGGGGACGTCAGATCCGGTGAACGTGCGGGCCATGGTATGGTGCTTCGGTGACCAATCCACCTGTCATGAAATATGCTATTCAATACCGCTTCAACCGCACGTGTGCTATGTGCCGGACATCCATCATGTTGGAAGTACATCGCCATTCGGTCATACACTGAAACATCTTGTAGTAACATCGGTAAACATTACGTAGGAAATCAGCATACACTGCACCATTTAGATTGCCATCGATAAAATGGCGGCCAATTATCCCTCCTCCCATAATGCCGCACTATACATTAACCCGCCAAGGTCGCTGATGTTCCGCTTGTCGAAGCCATCGTGGATTTTCCGTTGCCCAATAGTGCATATTATGCCGGTTTACGTTACCACTGTTGATGAATGACGCATCGTCGCTAAATAGAACGCGTGCAAAAAATCTGTCATCGTCTCGTAATTTATCTTGTGCTCAGTGGCAGAACTGTACACGACGTTCAAAGTCGTCGCTTTGCAATTCCTTGTGCATAGAAATATGGCTGCAATGAATGTTGATGTAGCATTCTCAACACCGACATTTTTGAGATTCCCGATTGTCAAGCAATTTGTCTGCTACTGATATGCGGATTAGCCGCGACAGCAGCTAAAACACCTACTTGGGCATCATCATTTGTTGCAGGTCGTGGTTGACGTTTCACATGTGGCTGGACACTTCCTGTTTCCTTAAATAACGTAACTATCCAGCGAACGGTCCGGACACTTGGATGATGTCGTCCAGGACACCGAGCAGCATACATAGCAAACGCCCGTAGGGCATTTCGATCACAATAACCATTCATCAACACGATATCGAAATTTTGCGTAATTGGTAAACGGTCCATTTTAACACCGGTAATGTATCACGAAGCAAATACCGTCCACAGTGGCGAAATGTTACGTGATACCACGTACTTATACGTTTGTGACTATTACAGCGCCATCTATCACAAAGTGTCGTCGTAACTGCCGTCTGCTTCACGTCTGCTGTGCAGCGAGCTACCTTAATTTAAGTATTAACTGTATTTTTCTTACTTGTCACTTCTTCTTCCGTGTGTTTTTGCTTTTAGGAAGCTTTAATTGTCGAGTGCTAGTAATAGTGTTCCATAGTTTTCGTGTTTGTTTTGAATACAGTCAGAAAGAGTCCCTTTAGTCATCCACAGTGCCAGTAGTGCTAGTGTTTGTTTTGAATACAGTCCAGAGACAGGTAGTGCTATTTTCATTGTTTTCTACAAGAAGTGGCTAGCAACCACAGTTTAGTCAACAATCAGCCGCCTTTAGTGAATTAGAAGTCGAGTTAAAAGTTGATTAACTCTCTACAGTAAATTGATTTCTTAGGATGGATAGGATGTGTGACTGCTGTGCACGGACGCAGGAGGAGCTGGCCACTGTTCGCGAACAGCTGAACGTGTTGATGGCCGCGCTCAGCCGTCTTCAGGCTGCTGCCTCGGAGTGTAGCGGCAGTGGGGAGTCTGGTGCGTCGCATGGTACACCCCAGGTGTTACATGCTTCACCCACTGCTCATGCTGTCGAGACATCTTCGCGGGTACCGGGCGCGGTTGGGCCACCCTCTCCCCGAGGGGAGTGGCGGGTTCAGCGACGTTCGCGGCGCACGAGGCGGAGGGTCAATCTGGAGGCTGGCCGTGTGGCATCGCCCGCTCTGCCTGTGAGTGGACATGTGGCCGCTCCTTCTGCAGGGTCCGAGCAGGCACACGGTGGGAGGGGTTTATTAGTTATTGGGAGCTCCAACGTTAGGCGGGTGATGGAGCCCCTTAGGGAAAAAGCGGAAAGGTCGGGGAAGAAGGCCAGTGTTCACTCTGTCTGCTTGCCGGGGGGTCTCATCCAAAATGTGGAGGAGGCCCTGCCGGCGGCGATTGAGAGCACTGGGTGCACCCGACTGCAAATTGTTGCTCAAGTCGGCACCAATGACTCCTGCCGTCTGGGTTCAGAGGTCATCCTCAGTTCGTACAGGCGGTTGGCGGAATTGGTGAAGGCGGAAAGCCTCGCTCGCGGGGTGGAATCAGAGCTAACTATTTGTAGTATAGTTCCCAGAACCGATAGCGGTCCTCTGGTTTGGAGCGGAGTGGAATGCTTAAACCAGAGTCTCAGACGATTCTGCGGAGATCTGGGCTGCAAATTTCTCGACCGCCGCTACCAGGTGGAGAAATGTAGGGTCCCCCTGAATAGGTCAGGCGTGCACTACACGCCGGAAGCGGCTACAAGGGTAGCGGAGTACGTGAGGAGTGCACATGTGGGTTTTTTAGGTTAGAGAATTCCCTCCCTAGGCCCGACAAGACGCCTCCTGAGACGCGGAAAGGTAGGAGTAGGCAAAATGCAACAGGGAATAACAATATTAATCTGCTAATAGTAAACTGCGGAGCGTCTATAGAAAGGTCCCAGAACTGCTCTCATTAATAAACGGTCACAACGCCCATATAGTACTAGGGACCGAAAGTTGGCTGAAACCAGACGTAAACAGTAATGAAATTCTAAACTCAGATTGGAATGTATACCGCAGAGACAGGCTGGACAGTGAAGGGGGAGGCGTGTTTAAAGCAATAAGAAGTGCAATAGTATTGAAGGAAATTGACGGATATCCGAAATGTGAAATAATTTGGGTGAAGGTCACGGTTAAAGCAGGCTCAGACATGGTAATTGGATGTCTCTATAGGCCCCCTGGCTCAGCAGCTGTTGTGGCTGAGCACCTGAAGGATAATTTGGAAAATATTTCGAGTATATTTCCCCACCATGTTATAGTTCTGGGTGGAGATTTTAATTTGCCAGATATAGACTGGGAGACTCAAACGTTCATAACGGGTGGCAGGGACAAAGAATCCAGTTAAATTTTTTTAAGTGCTTTATCTGAAAACTACCTTGAGCAGTTAAACAGAGAACCGACTCGTGGCGATAACATATTAGACCTGGTGACAAACAGACCCGAACTATTTGAAACGGTTAACGCAGAACAGGGAATCAGCGATCATGAAGCGGTTACTGCATCGATGATTTCAGCCGTAAATAGAAATATTCTGATTAGCAAAAGTACCTGACGGCTCAACACAAAAGTTTTGTCTCAAGTACAGATAGTGTTCAGGATCAGTGGACAAAGTGCAAAACCATCGTTCAATATGCATTAGATGAGCATGTGCCAAGCAAGATCGTAAGAGATGGAAAAGAGCCACCGTGGTACAACAACCGAGTTAGAAAACTGCTGCGGAAGCTAAGGGAACTTCACAGCCTTGCAGACAAACAAAAATTACGCGAAGCGAAATGTAGTGTGAGGAGGGCTGTGCGAGAGGCGTTCAATGAATTTGAAAGTAAAGTTCTATGTACTGACTTGGCAGAAAATCCTAAGAAATTATGGTCTTATGTCAAAGAGGTAGGTGGATCAAAACAAAATGTCCAAATACTCTGTGACCAAAATGGTACTGAAACAGAGGATGACAGACTAAAGGCCGAAATACTAAATGTCTTTTTCCAAAGCTGTTTCACAGAGGAAGACTGCACTGTAGTTCCTTCTCTAGATTGTCGTACAGATGACAAAATGGTAGATATCGAAATAGACGACAGAGGGATAGAGAAACAATTAAAATCCCTCAAAAGAGGAAAGGCCGCTGGACCTGATGGGATGCCAGTTCGATTTTACACAGAGTACGCGAAGGAACTTGCCCCCCTTCTTGCAGCGGTGTACCGTATGTCTCTAGAAGAGCGTAGCGTTCCAAAGAATTGGAAAAGGGCGCAGGTCATCCCCGTTTTCAAGAAGGGCGTCGAACAGATGTGCAGAACTATAGACCTATATCTCTAACGTCGATCAGTTGTAGAATTTTGGAACACGTTTTATGTTCGAGTATAATGACTTTTCTCGAGACTAGAAATCTACTCTGTAGGAATCAGCATGGGTTTCGAAAAAGACAGTCGTGTGAAACCCAGCTAGCGCTATTCATCCACGAGACTCAGAGGGCCATAGACACGGGTTCCCAGGTAGATGCCGTGTTTCTTGACTTCCGCAAGGCGTTCGATACAGTTCCCCACAGTCGTTTAATGAACAAAACAAGAGCATATGGACTGTCAGTCCAACTGTGTGATTGGATTGAAGAGTTACTAGATAACAGAACGCAGCATGTCATTCTCAATGGAGAGAAGTCTTCCGAAGTAAGAGTGATTTCAGGTGTGCCGCAGGGAAGGGTCATAGGAGCGTTGCTATTCACAATATACATAAATGACCTTGTGGATGACATCGGAAGTTCACTGAGGCTTTTTGCAGATGATTCTGTGGTATATCGAGAGGTTGTAACAATGGAAAATTGTACTGAAATGCAAGAGGATCTGCAGAGAACTGACGCATGGTGCAGGGAATGGCAATTGAATCTCAATGTAGACAAGTGTAATGTGCTGCGAATTCATAGAAAGAAAGATCCCTTATCATTTAGCTACAAAATAGCAGGTCACCAACTGGAAGCAGTTAATTCCATAAATTATCTGGGAGTACGCATTAGGAGTGATTTAAAATGGAATGATCATATAAAGTTGATCGTCTGTAAAGCAGATGCCAGACTGAGATTCATTGGAAGAATCCTAAGGAAATGCAGTCCGAAAACAAAGGAAGTAGGTTACAGTACGCTTGTTCGCCCACTGCTTGAATACTGCTCAGCAGTGTGGGATCCGTATCAGATAGGGTTGATAGAAGAGAGAGAGACGATCCAACGGAGATCAGCGCGCTTCGTTACAGGATCATTTAGTAATGGCGAAAGCGTTACGAAGATGATAGATAAACTCCAGTGGAAGACTCTGCAGGAGAGACGCTCAGTAGCTCGGTACGGGCTTTTGTTAAAGTTTGGAGAACATACCTTTACCGAGGAGTCAAGCAGTATATTGCTTCCTCCTACGTATATCTCGCGAAGAGACCATGAGGATAAAATCAGCCCACACAGAGGCATACCGACAATCCTTCTTTCCACGAACAATACGAGACTGGAATAGAAGGGAGAACCGATAGAGGTACTCAGGGCACCCTCCACCACACACCGTCAGGTGGTTTGCGGAGTATGGATGTAGATGTAGGTGTAGAAAACGAAAAAAGTGGTCCAACTAAAACATTAATATTTCTTTACGTACTACACAAATATGTAATAAAAATGGAGGTTCCTATTTTTAAAAAACGCAGCTGTTATCCGTTTGACATATGGCAGCGCCGTCTAACGGACCAACCATAGCGCCATCTGGTTTCCCCCTTCAAGCTAGACGAGTTTCGTTCTTTGTAGTTTTTTCGTTTGATGCTTATTTCGTGAGGTATTTGGCCCTGTTACTATCAATGGACCACCTTGTATTTTAACAAAGGGCACAGTTTGTGGGAACAGTTAGGGGCGCAAATAAGTTAAATATGGTTTTCCATTATCTTTGACAAGAACGTTACAATCTTGTCCCTCTGGGCTGACTCAGCATTTAAACAAGCATGAAACTAAGGCACAACGCCCTGGATTTTAGAATTAAAAATAATAATAATAAATATGAAATGTCAGGTGTCGGAGCATCCTGTACATCTCCAGCAAGAAACAAATTCCTGCGCCGTAGCTAACCTCGGACTTCAGTGATTGAAGAAACAAATTTAATATTTGGTACAGTAGTCTTTTCTTTTCACCTGATAAAAGAAGGAAAAACGAAGTACAGTCAACTGTGGCCAAACCAAGCTCGAGGTCCCCAAAGCCAGTGCCGTTACAGCCCCCACATAAAAGAAAATTGTGGTCGACGGGGGCGTAGGAGGGGGTTTAGGTGGGGGGGGGGGGGCTGCCTCATTAAATAAACCACTAAACCAAAAGAATGAGCAGTTTACAACACGAACAGCTTACCACAGTAATATTAAAAAGACTTGGCCAAGTTTACAAACACATTCCACTGTTAAAACAAGGGGTAACAAACTGGCATAGAATAACTGGCCACTTCATTTACATCTGCATCTATAGTGATACTCTGCAAATCACATTTGTCTGACAGAGGGTTCATGGAACCACCTTCACAATTCTCTATTATTCCAAGCGCGCGGAAAGAACGAACGCCTATATCCTTCCGTACGAGCTCTGACTTCCCTTATTTTTTCGTGGTGATCCTTTCTCCCTATGTAGATCGGCGCCAATAAAATATTTTCGCATTCAGAGGAGAACGTTAGTGAATGGCATTTCGTGAGAAGATACCTCTTCAACGAAAAACGCCTTTGGTTTCATGATGTCCACCCCAAATCCTGTATCCTTTCAGTGACTCTCTCTCCCCTATTTCGCGATAATACAAAACGTGCTGCTCTTGTTTGAATTTCTTGATGTACTCCGTCAGTCCTGTCTGGTAGGGATCCCACATCGCGCAGCAGTACTCTAAAAGAGCATAGAGAAGCGTAGTGTAGGCAGTCTCCTTAGTAGATTTGTTGCATTTTCTAAGTGTCGTGCCAATAAAACGAAGTCTTTGGTTAGCCTTCCCCACAACATTTTCTATGTGTCCCTTCCAATTTAAGTTGTTCGTAATTGTAATTCCTAGGTATTTAGTTGAATTTCCGGCCTTTAGATTTGACTGATTTATCGTGTAACCTAAGTTTAACGGATTTCTTGTAATACTCATGTGGATGACCTCACACTTTTCGTTATTTAGGGTCTATTGCCAATTTTCGCACGATACAGATATGTTTTCTAAATCGTTTTGCAATTTGTTTTGATCTTCTGATGACTTTATTAGCTGATAAACGACAGCGTCATCTGCAAACAACCTAAGACGGCTGCTCAGTATATCTCCCAAATCGTTTATATAGATAAGGAACAACAAAAGCTGCTCAGTTTGTCTCCCAAATCGTTTATATAGATAAGGAACAGCAAAGAGCCTATAATACTACCTTGGGGAACGCCAGAAATCACTTCTGTCTTACTAGATGACTTTCCGTCAGTTACTATGAACTGTGGCCTCCCTCACAGGAAATCACGAATCCTGTCACATAACTGAGACGATATTCCATAAGCTTGCAATTTCACTGTAAGCCGCTTGCGTGATTGTATCCGGATCCCGCTCCAGCTACTGCCGGGTCTGGATGCTGACAAGTCCTCTCCATTTGGCTCGGTCCCACCACTTTTCTTCCTCCACTTGCAGCCAGGTCACACCTCTCCTTTCCACAGATATTCTCACTCCCGTTTTCCACCGTGTTCTTGGGCGCCCTCTAGGTCTTTTTCCACCCATCTTTAGTTCTTCCATAATTTTGCGAAGTCTCTGCCCAAGCATCCTCTTAACCTGCCCGTATCATCTTAATCTCTTCTCTCATACTTTCTTGTTTAAAGTCCTTTATAATACCTACATTCCTTACTCTGTCAAATCTTGTTTTTCCCTTAACTGCTCTGAGAAATTTCATTTTTCCCTGCTTGCAGTCTGCTCCAGTCCCTTTCTGCCATTGTCCACGTTTCTCCTCCATAGGTGACAATAGGGATCTAATAACTCTTACACACAAGGAGCTTTGCTTTTTCGGAAACCTCCTTATTCCAAATCAGGTGTTTTATTGTTTGGTAGAAATTGCCTCCCTTCTGTAACCTCGTATTAATTTCGTTTGTTATTCTTCCATCACTAGATATTTCACTCCCGTTGACCCCTTTGTTTCTTCCAAATACCATTACTTCACTCTTATCTTTATTTTTAATCCATACCTTTTCAGTACATCATCAAGCTATAACTGTACATCAACCTCTTTATCGCCCCATATTACCATATCATCTGCAAAAATCATCTTTTTGTCTTTTTCTTTTACTATATCTTTAACTGCCCTGTTCATTCACTCCGTCACAATATTAAAAAGTGCAGGAGATAGAATACTTCCTTGTTTAAATCCCTGTATTATTTCGGAGTATTCAGAGTTCCCCAGTGGTGTTCTAATTCTACAATCGTGTCCTCTGTACATTGTCTTTATGACATTAATGTATCCATCTTCTATACCTATCTACTTCATTTCTTCCCAGAGTCTTTATCTGTTAACTGAGTTATACTTTGCTGGGTGCATCGCATGGGTCCCAGCAATGGCTCATTGCTGTGTAGATCCTCCACTGTCGGAGTAATTCACCATATTAATATTCCTTGAGGCGAAAGATCTTGTCATAGTTGACGGAATATGCACCCACTTCGTGCAATTGACGCTTATGTCAACGCAGCATATGCCAGCATATAAATTTGCGAGCTTCTCAGCAGTTGTCTCGCTGAAATATTGTGCGGTTTCTACAATATTATCCGGTGTAATTCCCGGGAACCTATCAAGCCAATACGGAATCAGTCTGAAATCACTGGCCAATAGCACTCAACACTTCATGCGAATAAAGAACTAGTTGTGATTCAGAAGAGCGACGTTTTCTAAATTCATGTTGACTGTGTGTAAATAGGCCGTTTTCTTCGATGTAATTCTTAAAGTTCGAACATAATATATACAGGTACTCATATATAAGAAAGAAAGTTTTCTCATTCAGCGGTAAACAAAACTCCCTGAAGAAGGTCACTTGCAACAGTGACCGAAACGTTCGTAGTTCACATACTGACAATGCGGTGACAAGCCCGGAGACATTTTACTGACTGTGACAATGGCCGCGGAAGCCTACGTTTGTGTTTAAGAATATGCAATTTACATGACAGACGCAAGCTTTAATAAAACTGATAAGTCTACATTATTATTTGCAGGTTTTTCTGTAAATGATAACAGAGCACGTTACATAACTACAGCATATCTAGGATATACTGAGACATCCGTGGTTTGCTTTTGGTAGTGATCAATATGCACTGAAAGTACCGTAAAAAATTTATATATTTTTTAAAGTATTGTGTCTCTTCGAAAATTACGCAAGCTTTTCGGTTTTACGCTTTCTCAGTAGAGTAATCGTCAGTTTCCTCGGTTATATTAATGAACTGATCCTCATCCATACTCTGTACAAATGAGGATGGTCTCCATTTGAGACTTTTTCATGGTCAAGTAAACTATAGCCGCCACCAGGAATCCCACTTTAGCTTAGCGCAGCGGTAACAAATAACATTGACCTGTCTTATGAGAATGCTCTCCACTATCGTTGCAGGTTTCTCCCATCTTCGCAAGGCGAATTAACAGGCTCATTCTAAATAACAGAATTTCATCCTGGTGTATTCTACGCTGTTGTAAACGTAGGACATTGCACTGTAAATAGAAGGTAAAAATTACGTTCGTAGCTATGCCTACGTCTGCATATGATGTATTCTCGTTCTCAGAGCGCCGCGCAATCGTGACGTAAGAATAATGGTTATCTTTGGTAGATTCTCGTGAGTCATATAGAAGTTCTGAAGTTTGTTGAGACGTGTGACTATATTTCTCATCCTTAGTCACAAGGGCCATAGAGCGACTCTCGAAAAGCCACAGCAGTGCAGCTGTCCACAGAAGCAGTTCACTCACCCATCCTGAATACTACTGACAGTATTGTGGACATGTTGGCTGCTTATGAAAAGCAATAAGTATAATTATATCCATCGCGTCGATGGCGACGATCGCCGATCCCGTTGGCAAAGGTGTATGGTGATCATGATAGTGACTGTATGGCGCCTAATTGCGTTGACATAAGCGTCAATTGCACGAAGTGGGTGCATATTCCTTCAACTATGACAAGATCTTTCGCCTCAAGGAATATTAATATGGTGAATTACTCCGACAGTGGAGGATCTACACAGCAATGGGCCGTTACTGGGACCCATGCGATGCACCCAGCAAAGTATAACTCACTTAACAGATAAAAACTCTGGGAAGAAATGAAGTAGATGGGTATAGAAGATCGATACATTAATGTCATAAAGACAATGTACAGAGGACACGATTGTAGAATTAGAACACCACTGGGGAGCTCTGAATACTTCGAAATAATACAGGGATATCAGTTGGTAGATCCTACCGCAGCTGCTAGATTTAGATTAGATTAGTTTTTCGTTCCATAGATCCGTGCTGAGGAGATCCTCGTGGATGTGGAATATGTCATTTTTTTAAGCTGAAATAACAATACTAATAGTATGAGTATATACAATACAACAGTTTTTAGCTGAAATAACAATACTAATAGTATGAGTATATACAATACATCATTTGTTTCTATTAAAAAATTCGTCAATGGAGTAGAAGGAGTTGGCCACTAGTAAGTCTTTCGGGCTCCTTTTAAACTGATCTTTATTTGTAACTAAATTTTTTACGTTTGCTGGCAAATTATTGAAGATGAGTGTTCCTGAGTAGTGGACCCCTTTTTGAACTAAAGTAAGTGCTTTTAAGTCCTTGTGCAGATCATTTTTGTTCCTGGTATTGTATGTATGAACTGAGCTTTTTGTTGGAAAAAAAGATATATTCTTTAGGACAAATTTCATTAAGGAGTAAATATACTGAGAGGCAGTAGTTAGTGTACCCAGTTCTTTGAAGAGGTTTCTACAGGACGTCCGTGAATTTACTCCACAAATAATACGTATTACACGCTTTTGGACTCTGAAAACTTTTGTTAGACTTGAAGAGTTACCCCAAAATATTATACCATATGACATTATGGAATGAAAGTAGGCAAAGTAGGCAAGATTTTTCATTTTTATGTCGCCTATGCTAACACTCGAATTGCAAATTCAGATTTGTTAAGACGTTTCTGCAGTTCTGTGGTGTGCTCCTCCCAACATATTATCAAGTTGTAATCTCACGAATTTAAGACTGTCAACCTCTTCTATCTGCTCTTCTTCATACTTTATGCACATGCTGTGTGGAAACCTCGTACAGGTTTTGAATTGCATATAATGAGTGCTTTCGAAGTTTAATGTCAGTGAGTTGGCTTTAAGCCATTTATTAATATCCATAAAAATATTCTTAGCAGATTCTAGAACTACACTCGACATACTATTTAATGCAATACTTGAGTCATCTGCAAACAAAACTAACTCTGCTTCTGGCAGTGTAACTGATGAGAGATCATTAATGTACACAAAAAACCATTGGCCCTAAGATGGATCCTTGTGGGACACTACATGTAATTTCTTCCCATTCCGATTCACTAGTCCCTTGCACTGACACCCTTTGTTTCCTGTTAGCGAGGTATGACTTGAGCCATTTTGCAGCACTGCCCGTGACACCATAGAATTCTAATTTATTTAAAAGGATGTTGTGGTTCACACAATTAAATGCCTTTGACAAATCACAGAAAATACCTGCTGCTTGTATTCTGTTATTTAATGAATTAAGTACATTTTCACTGTAGGGGTAAATAGCCTTCTCGATATCAGAACCCTTCAGAAATCCAAACTGTGTTCTTGATAATATGTTATTTGTGGTCAGATGGTTGAGAAGCTGCCTGTACATTACTTTTTCTAAAATTTTTGAGAATGTTGGCAAAAGTGAAATCGGTCTGTAGTTTGATGGTATCTCTTTATCCCCTTTCTTGAATAGAGGCTCAACATCTGCATATTTTAGCCAGTCAGGAAATGTCCCAGTTATGATTGACTGGTCACACAACTCACGTAGAATTGTACTAAACTCGCAAGAACATGCCTTAATTAACTTCGTTGATATTTCATCGTAACCACTAGAATCCTTTGTTTTTAAAGATTTTATTATGGAAGTTATTTCTTTTTGTGAAGTGAGTGACATACTCATGTACCTGAAGCTATTTGTAAAGGCTAGATTCAGATATTCAAGGGCATTATTTACTGATCCTGGCAATCCCATTCTATCAGTAACGGATGACGATATTGATGATGCTGGTGATGATGATGCTGATGACAACATTAGGCCTTTTAAATACAGCTCTAACGCGCCTAAAGGATAGGAATAAGATTACAATTTCTTCAACTGGTTGTTACTACAAATAGCCTGATTCAGTGATTCAAGTCTCGAGATAACCACATCGGGAATAGCCAAAATTTGGATGCGAAAATTTCTGGGCGTTACATTCCACACCAACGATATTCGGAAAAAATTTGTAGAATTAAGTGAACGTTTATTTCCAGCTAACGGTTACGTTGTAGCTACACATTTTATACTTCACAGTGCACTGAAAGAAGAATTTAGAGGCATGAACTATACATATGAGCAGTTAAATTCCTATCGTAGCAACGTGCTTCCAAGCGAAAAATGCGCGCTAAAACCTCGCTGAGGCAATAGGAGCGCTGCAATATTTTTTTAAAAATTTATTTCTGTTTCATGGAATCCAGTCGCTTTACACACAACATGGACGGCGATAGTGTTACACTTGTACAGTGTTGCTTCTCACAACAGTGTTATTACATTTATTTTACTACACTAACTACGTCAATGCTGTTTCAATTTTTCTACGTCTGTGGACACATTGCTCCAAAGTAAATGGATTTCAAGGCCTACCACACCGTATCTGTACTAGCATTACTATAATCGTATCCTGTTTACCGCTTATCTTACTTAATAACCCAAAATCAATATAAAATTAAAGCTTAAAGAACTACTGAGAGTAACGTAGCTGTAGAGTCCCCAGTAGCGACTACGACATTATCATAAGAAGTTTCTACACTTTGTACCACGTTATACATGCTGTCGCACTCTATCCATATTGTGACTTCTGTGCGATTGTCCTTTCCGTTTAACTGGCTGAGTTGCACGCTCAGTGCATCAGTTAAAGTAACTATAAAACACCTCCTTACTGGTGTCAACACTTGTGCTTACTGTCCAAACCTAGCAAAGTTAGTCTCATCTTAGTTTGACAAGGAGTTCACTCAAATATCTTCAGGAACGCCATACTTGCAGCCTTGAGTGAAGATTTTGCGTGTCCGTTGTATAAAGAAGAGGAGCAAAGGCCATTAAGGAAGTGGTTGGAAAAATCATAATTTCATTGTCTCCCGTATAGAGTGCTAGAAAAATTTAATAAGGTCAACGATCAGTGTGGTAGGTTTCGCATTGTGGCTGCGTATGTCTCGCCAAATAGTCTTTAATTTTCTGTTCACTGAATTCTTGTTGACAACTCGCCCTCTTTTCACACGATATCTTGCGAACCATGGATGAAGGGTATCAGACGGATGCCATATTCCTTGACTTCCGGAAAGCGTTTGACTCGGTGCCCCATTGCAGACTCCTAACTAAGGTACGAGCATATGGGATTGGTTCCCAAGTATGTGAGTGGCTCGAAGACTTCTTAAGTAATAGAACCCAGTACGTTGTCCTCGATGGTGAGTGTTCATCGGAGGTGAGGGTATCATCTGGAGTTCCCCAGGGAAGTGTGGTAGGTCGGCTGTTGTTTTCTATCTACATAAATGATCTTTTGGATAGGGTGGATAGCAATGTGCGGCTGTTTGCTGATGATGCTGTGGTGTACGGGAAGGTGTCGTCGTTGAGTGACTGTAGGAGGATACAAGATGACTTGGACAGGATTTGTGATTGGTGTAAAGAATGGTAGCTGACTCTAAATGTAGATAAATGTAAATTAATGCAGATGAATAGGAAAAAAAATCCAGTAACGTTTGAATACTCCATTAGTAGTGTAGCGCTTGACACAGTCAAGTCGATTAAATATTGGGCGTAACATTGCAGAGCGATATGAAGTGGGACAAACATGTAATGGCAGTTGTGGGGAAGGCGGATAGTCGTCTTCGGTTCGTTGGTAGAATTTTGGGAAGATGAGGTTCATCTGTGAAGGATACCGCGTATAAAACTCTAATACGACCTATTCCTGGGCACTGGTCGAGCGTTTGGGATCCCTATCAGGTCGGATTGAGGGAGGACATAGAAGCAATTCAGAGGCGGGCTGCTAGATTTGTTACTGGTAGGTTTGATCATCACGAGAGTGTTGCGGAAATGCTTCAGGAACTCAGGTGGGAGTCTCTAGATGAAAGGAGGCGTTCTTTTCGTGATTCGCTACTGATGAAATTTAGAGAACCAGCATTTGAGGCTGACTGAAGTACAATTTTACTGCCGCCAGCTTACATTTCGCGGAAGGACCACAAAGATGAGATAAGTGAGATTAGGGCTCGTACAGAGGCATATAGGCAGTCATTTTTCCCTCGTTCTGTTTGGGAGTGGAACAGGGAGAGAAGATGCTAGTTGTGGTACGAGGTACCCTCCGCCACGCACCGTATGGTGGATTGCGGAGTATGTATGTAGATGTAGATGTACACTCTGTAAGACAAAAAAAAAAAAAAAAAGAAAAAGAAACCGACCCGGCGTCAGGAAATTATCCGAACGGGACGGAGAACGGTAGATGTGATGTACATGTACAAACAAACAAATGATTATGATTATAGAAAAATTGGATGATTTATTTAATAGAAAGGGGTTTACAAATTTAGCATGTCAGTAATGCGTTGGTCCACCCTTGGCCCTTATGCTAGCAGTTATTTTTCGGATTTATAATGACTGACAGTGTTGTTGAATGTTCTCCTAGGGATACCGTCCTAAATTCTGTCTAGCTGGAGCGTTAGATCGTCAAAATCCTGAAATGCTTGGGCGCCGGCCCCACAGTGCTCTAAACGTTCTGAATTGAGAAGAGATCCGGCGACTTTGCAGGCCAAAGTAAGGTTTAGCAAGCACTAAAACAAGCAATAGAAACTCCCGCCGTGTGCTTACGGGTGTTATCTCGCTGAAATGTAGGCCCCGTATGGCTTGCCACGAAGGGTAACAAAACTGGACGTAGGATATTGTCGACGTACCGCTGCGCTGTAAGGGTGCCGCGGATGGCACTAAAAAAAGAGCACTCCGTCTTCAGGCCACGAGTCGCCATCCGACCGCCGTGTCATCCTCAGTGGAGGATGCGGATAGGAGGGGCGTGGGGTCAGCACACCGCTCTCCCAGCCGTTATGATGGTATTCTTGACAGAAGCCGCTACTATTCGGTCGAGAAGCTCCTCAATTGGCATCACGAGGCTGAGTGCACCCCGAAAAATGGCAACAATGCATGGCGGCTGGATGGTCATCCATCCAAGTGCGGGCCACGCCCAACAGCTCTTAACTACGGTGATCTCACGGGAACCGGTGTATCCACTGTGGCAAGGCCGTTGCCTGGAATATCACTAACTGGAGTAGAATAGTCTTCTGTAACGAATCCACTTCAAACAGCCCAGATGACCATCGGAGGCGTATGTGGGGACGCCCCAGACAGTGGCGTAATACCAAACTGACTGTCGCCCGCCATATGGACCGACAAATCAGGAGTAATGGTCCGGTATGCTGAACTTGTATTCGTAAGGAGAAGGGTTCATAGCTGCGTCTGACAATCCAGATCCATGATTTCAGTGGTGTCCTTAAATCGCGTAATGCAAATGCCGTGAGTGTTCCTTTGAAAACTACTCAGCCGATATACTTCCCTGCCAAACTCAGCATTTACACTGTATCTAATCTCCCTTCCTTCCTTTCAAAGGTGTCCTGTTCAAATACTCTTCCACTGAGCATCGTTACCATTTCGATAGGGAATAAAACACACACACGCACGTGCAGCTCTTAGCCTTTTCCCCTTTTCCACAGACACACACAGACACACACACACACACACACACACACACACACACACACACACACACACACATACAGACACAGACACACACACAAAGAGACACACACACACACACACACACACACACACACACACACACACACACACACATTGCAACGTAACCTTCCAGTACTGGTGGTGGTAAAACTCTACCTAAGTGGGAAGATTACGTCGTTTTGTCATGTCCTGCAAGCTACCGTCTGTAGTAAATGGTTTCTTAAATTCGTGTGGTCCACGAGACTACTAGCCCCTGAGAGTTATTGCTGGGCATTAATAATTTCTAGCGGAAGGTTTTACCCAACCGGTAAAACTTTGAACGCAACGGATAACGCAATATATTTTTTGAACCACTACAGAAGGCACATATACAGGGCTTAATAGGCAGTATATAGCTTATTTGCTTCCATGACACAGGATTCGACTGTGATACTGACTTTCACCTATTCTCTGTGATGGAGGGCGCAAACAATCAGTCGAGGGTAGAGATTAATTGATATTTATTCAGTACCGATGGTATTTCAACGACGTCGTGTTTCTCTTGTAACATACAACTAGTCTCTCTAGTTAACATGGTTCAGTTTCCTCACGTAATTATGGAATGGGACAGGGGAGCGCAGACCTGGCTTCAATGTAATTTCATACAGACACACAATTATGCCTACATACAGTCCAAGGTCGCATACGGGAAAGGAGACAAGGAAACGTGGCACACATGAAATGAAATGAATGAATAAATAAACACCACTTGGTCAATTCTCTTCTGTTTCTCATACACGGAATTCGCTTCTGGAGACTCAAAACACTCTGGCTATAGTACACCGGTACCGGAATTTATTGGAAAAAATATGTTTCAACACACACTCACACGCACCCACACAAGCACTATTAATTAATAAATGGCAGAGAAAATAACTGATACCGGCGCAGTAATAACGCAAAGTGCGGTGAAATAGGGTGGAAATCGTTTTATCAAACAAGAAATAGCGGTAAACCCTGAACTAGTACAAGTGTAAGCCCCCACGTCTACACATTGTAAGTAATAAACGAATGAGGCATCACGTTTGAAAGGTATCTTCTACACACTTCAGTGTATTCTGTTTTTACGTAGCTTTCTAGCAAGCAGTTTTCTGTGGCACACTGATCGACTTCCGACATTCACGGCTGCTTCGACTGTTTGAGTGTGTCTGCCTGAGATCTCTGACGCGAGAGCGCTTTCGGGGCTTGGTGGCTACACGTGACTTGTTGGTTTGGAAGGAAATCGAGGCGCCTACTTTAGTCTATTCCATTTGCTCGTGTACTATCTGGTATCTTTTAATTGAGACTTACACTGAGAAAGATGGAGAGCGGTGACTAAAAGCAGTTCATGGTTTTTACTTACGCAGTGGTACTCAAGAATACAAGATAATGTATTTCTTTATTTTACGACCTGCCAAGCTATACTGAAGCAATGTCATCGAATGAGTAGCAGAGCGATACTCGCGGTTACGGTTAACGTTGAGCAGATCCCGTTCTGTTTACGTGTCGTTTCTGATTCGTGATCGAGTTTAGCACGCCAATATCTCATTCACCAAAAGGTTTTGCATTTTATGTGGTTTTTTTTAATACACGCTGTGTAACAAGTCTTTGTATGATTATGCTGAGAGTACGACGTTAATCATTTAACATTATCCTGATTGCACTGTGTAGAATCCTAGTGCTTTTTGAGTCAAATATAATAATCCTGAAGTTAAAAGTAAAATTTCTTGTCTTTGTTGGCATCTCGCTCCTTTCATCAATATAATTAAAAATTATTAGACTTCTTGCAAGACAGTAGCACTGAATAGCCTTATAGTATGGAGGCTTACGATGGTCCATCATGCAGAGGCAATTGCGAAACTATAATCGTGTATAATTCGATCGATAGTTCAATTTAGAGACACTTCTGCTCCGAGCAATTAATTTGAATATCAAGGATTTCTTAGCTGTAGTAAATTATTCCCTGATCACGGAGCGTAAATTTGCATCGAAAGTTCCAGAGCAACGACTGTTTCGCAGTCTCGTTATGCCCTGTGGCAATGTTACATTGCCGTAGTTTACGGACTATAAGATTCACTTTTTCTTCGAAAAATTGCCTCCAAAGTTCAGGAGAGTCTTATATTCGAAATTAATACAAAAATGTCCAGTGTTTGATTTAAATTTCACGCCAATCTTAAAAAGACCATATATTCGATGCCGCGACAAAATTACCTCTAGCGGTGCACCGATGCGACGAACAAATGAGTTGCGAGGATTCACAAGCGTGCAAACACTGTCGCCCTCTCGCCCCGCCATCATAAACCCAGAATACCGTCTACCCTACGATGCGTCATTGCAGTTTACGGTGTCAGTGAACTCGAATTAAAAGTGATCTGTGTTAATATTTTTGCTAGTAGCTAATTTTGTAATAGAAAAAAAGATACTCATATGACGCAGGCTATAAATTGAAAGTAATAGCATATGTATAAGAACATGGAAACAGAGCAGATGAGCGGCATTCCGGCCCACCACCAACAGAAAAAACCATTCGCGATTGGTGCGCTAGTAAAGAAGAACTGAAAAAAATGAGGAAAATTAAATGTTCAGATAGAGGACTGAACGCAAAATGGCCAAAATTAGAAGATGATATATTGAAATTGAAACGTCCCCTTAGAAAAATTATGAATTACTGTGCTGGTAAACCTCTTACGTTATTTGATTTTCAAACAGCTGACCAAAACTCAACATACTCAAACCGTTTTCTCCTTACTTATTCTGATCATCAATAAACTGACACACAATATTTTTAGCGCAACGCAATCTGACTTTCAGTAATCTCTACAAAAGAATGGCCCTGACTGACAATAACCTATACCTTTCATGATTCACTTACCTCACAAAAATCTTCGTTAGTCGAACTATTGCACTACAGCGAGCGCCAGTACTGCCAGCTAAATAAAAGATTCTAACTACTGAAGGCACTATCTACTGATAGGCATAGTTAGCAAATGGAAGATTTTGATAGAGAACAAACAATGTATTTAACTTAATAGCGTTCAAAAGTCATTATATATATGTTGTTGTTCAGTTCAGAGACTGGTTTGATGCAGCCCTCCATGCTACTCTATCCTGTGCAAGATTCTTCATCTCCCAGTACCTACTGCAACTTACACCCTTCTGAATCTGTTTAGTGTATTCATCTCTTGGTCTCTCTGTAACCTCCCCCTCACTTATCGACCTTAATGACAGTGAAAAATTAAACCGCGTGTACCTAATGGAAATTTGGGAAAAGCAATCGTCACCGAAGTTAATTTGTCGGTAAAGAGGGAGGAAAGGGTTACACCTAAATGAAAGAAAAAATACAAATGAAACTGGTGAAAATTAATTTTGAGAAAAGGGTAAAGATAATGAAGAAAGTAAATGTGCGCTCGTTACGTTAACAATTAACTGGCGTTAATTACATATTTGAGATTTGGGGAAAATTACGGTCGCCAGTCCTATGGACAACCACTAAAATAACTGAAAATGTAAGATTAATGCACATATAACTAGCACTAAAAGCGTGGCAACTGAAGGTTGACCCGTGTTGTGTGAAAACTGAATGTTTGTCAGAAGTAATAAATTTCGCTACACTCTGACTTAATTAAACAAAAGAATTAATAAAACTGGAAAATTGAAAGTTAATTTAGTGACTGAAATTAATAGTGAACTTTGTTTCTGAAGCACTACGAAATTCAATAAAATAAGGTTAGATTTGGGCTACCTCAACAATCATTTCAAAAGCTACTTGAATCTACACAATTTAGAAGTAAGAGATTTAACTTTGAGCTTGAATTAAATGATTCTGAACAATCAACAATAGTAAAATTTAGTACGTACCAAGCTGAGCTGTAGTCACAGGTAAGCTAAAATATGGTAACAAAACTCGCACTCTTAATTTGTGCTTGTGTAATCTAAATATTGTAACCAGCTATGAATACTTTAATTCGAAACTAAAGCAGTGAAATCGAATGATATTACTTTAATGCTGGCGTATGAATTTCAACGACACTCGGTTTCATTCCAGAAAAGGAAGGGACCCTGCTTGGTAATGCAATTGGGACAATGAGCAACAAAGGTTCATGCTAAGTTGCTGTATTTTTGTTATGCAACAGTTTGAAAAGCTGAGGTCTGCCACACAGTTCTAAAACTTTACGTGCTTTTAGTCTTCCTTGTTGGTTGATTGAAGATTTGCAGTCGTCGATCGGGGAGGTGGCGACAGTCACTCATTGTCGGCCGTCGCTGTTGCAGAAGCTGGATGTTGGCGCGCCTTCTTCTCGACACGGTCACCAGGCGAAACGGGCTCTTGATGTGCGCCAGCTAATGCTTCCCGTCCGCGACACCGTATCAGAAACTATCATAGCAAGTCGAGCGCAATTACATGCTGCCAAACCCCAAAAGCGCGACAACTCGCGGGAGCGTCACACAACACACCTGCTCCACCGCCCTACTCCAGCCAGACTCTCTCTGCCCGCGCTCCACGCGGCAGAGTTAACACTACCAAAGATCCTAAACACTTTCGTTCTCCACACGACCTATCGATGTAATCGATCGATAGCATAGTTTTCCCCTAGGCCAGACCCAGCGCAAAAATACAAATAATACTTACAAAACAAACCAATTATACATCGACATAAATGCAAGTAAAACAATTACAATATATAAAGACACAGAAATGTCCTATCTTCAGGTAACAAAATAAGGAAAAACTTTATAGTACAATAGATGGAAATAGGAGAATATGCATTTCCGGCGTTACACGTGCCCCACATTGTCTGAGGATGTTCATGTAACCTAAACAGACTCAGAAAATGTCCCAAAATGGAAAAAAAACCAGCGGAAATGCATATGCTCAAAACTTCAAGCAAATTCAGTATTAGGCTAATTAACCATAAATCAATTTTTAGACCATAATAATTGAGTGGAGATATTCTTAACCTTATTCCACTCTGTCATCTCACACAAAGAAAACAGGTTGACAACATACTAAAATTCATAGAAAACATAGAAAATGGTTCAGCTATTCTAAATCAGAAAAATTCCTAACAGTATCAAGAAACGGAATACTATTTACAAAATTAATCAGAGTACATGGTCATAAAAACCAGGTAGATCAAAATACGAAAATTAGTAATTAATTACATAGAATACACATTTTTATATAACCTTTTCATAATTAATATTCTTGTCATGAGAGTCCACTTAACGCTAAACAAGAAAGTAATATACAGCAGATCGAAAAAACACATAAATATTGACAGCAGAATTCTTTCACTTTAGCTGTCTGGGAAGAGGTATTGTTGCGCTCGCCTGTGCGGCACGCTTGATCTCACTCGCCTGTGTAACATTTCCAGAAAGTCCGTTTCACTGAATTCTTTCGGAAAAACTCACTCCCGAGTAATCTCAAGGAGTCCATTAACACTATCATAGTGGTTAACTCGACACTGTCCATCAACACAAGCATGTACTAGCCTGAAACTTAAAACAGCGTCTAAGTACATCGGCAATGACTAGTAAACACATATTCATGAAATCTTACAGCTAGTTACAAAATCATATTTACATTCCTTAATCTACTATGACTCAGATGAAAACTTAAACTAGCAGCTTGGATTTTTCAATTGATTAATAATCAGTTACTCTTAAATCATTTTGTCAAAGTTAATTACTTATTAATTACAACTTCTTTAATGTCCTCTTGGTCAGGCAAAAGCATGGCAATCTAGCAAATCGTTAAATCTTACACTCTATATTTACATACTGTAAAAATTACCCATTCTGTGGTATCAATCAATCCTAGGGTGGTACAATTTCAAGTCTACAATGTTCCGTATACCTAGTAGTTTTCCAGAGTTTGGTCTCTCTAAGCAATAAGCATTTGTGTGAGGTATACCAATGACTTTATATGTCCATTATAAACAAACTTTCTCATGAGCTTTTACAAGTACTAAGTCTCCGATTGCAAACTTAGCAAAACGCGCTTTAACGTCATGACGACGTATGCCAGCATCGGCTTTCAGCTTCATTATTTCTCGCAAACGATCTTTTTTCACACCAATATTAATATCAATCCGTGGAGGGAATTTGATCATCTCTTCCACTAAACTTTTACTTCTGTCATCTAACAGGATCTCCTCACGTTACAGTAGTTCCTAATTCATGCCTACGTCAATGGCATCTGGCCAGTTAACAATGTGTATAGGCTGGTATTGCCTATGCACGCCGTCTCCTGCCTCGTCAAAACTAACTATTATTGTTTTATCTTGTGACGTACATGTCAAACTTTTGCTTTCGCAATTAATCACTGCACGGTACTTTAATAGCCAATCTTACCCGATAATTACTTCCGTAGTTAAATCTGGCACGACGACAAACTCTTGTTCAAATCGTGCCCCACATATCTCGAAATTGACAAAAATCTGTTTTGTGACCGGTTTACTGGCCTTCCCAGTAGCACCGATAATTTTCACTCCTGTTACTGGCATAACTACGATACAAGGTCTGTCTTTCAGCAACTAAAATATTTTCCCAGATACAGCACTCAATTCTGCACCGGTGTCAATCAACACGTTTAGTTGTAGGCCGTGCATATTAACAGACACTACTATCTGTCTACTCTTATCCCCGACTGTTTCTTTATTTTCCCACAGTAAATCCTCGTCTATATCCAGGTCATTCCAGAAAAAACCATCCGGCTTTGATCCTAAATTCGGCTTATCTGGCGGCTTTTTCAGCCTCTGTTCACATACAGTTTTAATTTCAACACGTTTGTCCTGAGGCTTAGTCTGTAGCTTCGCCTCCAATTCCGAAACCTTTTCCTGTAACTCGTCAACTAGTGAGTGTTGCTTTGCTATCAATTCACTAATTGTCACCTTCGTTGATTCCTCTTTAGCCAGATTGATCTCATCTGCCAATCTACCTGGAGGAATGTGCCCAGTAGTATCTGGAATTACTTCCTCTGGATCTGCGCAACCCACACTGCTACCGGCCGACCGTATAACGTCAGCTCTAACCTCATACACGCTGTAATCTACGTGCTTTTCTACCAATCGTGTCCGACTATCAGTAAAATGTTCATAATCTTTCTCCTTAATACAATCGCTATGTTTAAACTGGAGTTTTGCGTCGGATGGGTCGGCTGCTTCTACCACTATAACTTTCGGTAAGGTCTGCCGGTTAGGGCCAGAACTTTCCGTTAGTCTCTCTCTCTCTCTCTCTCTCTCTCTCTCTCTCTCTCTCTCTCTCTCTCTCTCTCTCTATATATATATATATATATATATATATATATAGTAAAACAATTACATTATATAAAGACACAGAAATGTCGTATCTTCAGGTAATAAAATAAGGAAAACCTTCTAGTACAATAGATGGAAATAGGAGGATATGCTTTTCCGGCGTTACATCCCTCTACGATTTTTACCCTCCACGCTGCCCTCCAATACTAATTTGGTGATCCCCTGACGCCTCAGAATATGCCCTACCAACCGATCCCTTCTTCTTGTCAAGTTGTGCCACAAATTCCTCTCCTCCGCAATTCAATTCAATTAGTTATGTAATCTACCGATCTAATCTTCAGCATTCTTCTGTAGCACCACATTTCGAAAGCTGCTATTCTCTTCTTATCTAAACTATTTATCGTCCACGTTTCACTTCCATACATTGCTACACTCCACACAAATACTTTCAGAAACGACTTCCTGACACCTAAATCTATACTCGATGTTAACAAATTTCTCTTCTTCAGAAATGCTTTCCTTGCCATTGCCAGTCTACATTTTATATCCTCTCTACTTCGACCATCATCAATTATTTTGTTCCCCAAATAGCAAAACTCATTTATTACTTTAAGCGCCTCAGTTCCTAATCTAATTCCTGCAGCATCACCCGATTTATTTCGACTACATTCCATTATTCTCGTTTTGCTTTTGTTGATGTTTATATTCTACCATCCTTTCAAGACCATGTCCATTCCGTTCAACTGCTCTTCCAAGTCCTTTGCTGTCTATGACAGAATTACAATGTCATCGGCGAACCTCAAAGTTTTTATTTCTTCTCCATGGACTTTAATTCCTATTCCGATTTTTTCTTTTGTTTCCTTTACTGCTTGCTCAATATACAGATTGAATAACATTGGGGAGAGGCTACAAACCTGTCTCACTCCCTTCCCAAACATTGCTTGCCTTTCATGCCCCTCGACTCTTATAACTGCCATCTGGTTTCTGTACAAATTGTAAATAGCCTTTCGCTCCCTGTATTTTACCCCTGCCACCTTCAGAATTTGAAAGAGAGTCTTCCAGTCAACATTGTCAAAAGCTTTCTCTAAGTCTACAATTGCTAGAAACATATGTTTGCCTTTCCTTAATATATTTTCTAAGTCGTAGGGTCAGTATTGCCTCATGTGATCCAACATTTCTACGGAATCCAAACTGATCTTCCCCGAGGTCGGCTTCGGCCAGTTTTTCCATTCGTCTGTAAAGAATTCGTGTTAGTATTTTGTAGCAGTAGCTTATTAAACTGATAGTTCGGTAATTTTCACATCTTTCGACACCTACTTTCTTTGGCATTGGAATTATTATATTCTTCTTGAAGTCTGAGGGTATTTCGCCTGTCTCATTCATCTTGCTCACCAGATGGCAGAGTTCTGTTAGGCCTGGCTCTCCCAAGGCTGTCAGTAGTTCTAATGGAATGTTGTCTACTTCCGGGGCCTTGTTTCGACTTAGGTCTTTCAGTGCTCTGTCAAACTCTTCACGTAGTATCATATCTCCTATTTCATCTTCATCTACATTCTCTTCCACCTCTATAATATTGTCCTCAAGAACACCGCCCTTGTATAGACCCTCTATATACTCCTTCCATCTTTCTGCTTTCCCTTCTTTGCTTAGAATTGGGTTTCCATCTGAGCTCTTATTATTCATGCAAGTGGTTCTGTTTTCTCCAAAGGTCTCTTTAATTTTCCTGTGGGCAGTATATATATATATATATATATATATAATTTTGTGACATCCAATTAAAAGAATTTCCTTTTTCTGACGGACACACGTCCAGATCGTCCGCTCAAAACTCTGGTATCTCTCTCTCTCCACATCCACCACTGCTGGCGGCTCACCTCCAACTGCACAACGCTACGCGCTGTCCACATCCAACTGCCCAACACTACAATAGCGAATATTCCAACAATGCCAGCCAGCCACAGATTGCACCCAGCACAGTCAGTGATTTTCATACAGAGCGTTACGTGGCGTTACCAACATAAAAAACTAAACAGCCTACCTACAAAATGGATTCAAGGATTGGTTGGTGCTACAGGTTTATGAAGCTTCATGCGAACCAAAACCAAAATATCTCAGGAAATGCTGCAAGAGTATGAAAATAAAATATTATCTTTCCTTCGTTTTATTATTCAACATCGAGAAAAAAACAGTGTGAAGCTAAGCCAAATAGCGAACAGTCCTCTGACATTTGATGTGCCAGGTATCGGAACTGTTGCCATGAAAGGAGCTAAAACTGTAACTATAAAAACAAGTGGAGATGAAGAAATGCACTGCACTGCTGTCCTTTCGTTGCTGTGCTGACGGTGATAAACTTAATCCAATGATCATTTGCAGAGTGATTGAAGACGATCATAAAATTTAGCCTTTACCCAACAATCGAACGCCAGTACCCATATTACTACCTGGAAACGAACAAGGTTGCGTAGCACCACTGCGCTTCATGAGTGTATAAATGGAGCTCTAGAAATAAACAGAGCTGTTATATAAAGACAAAGTTTTATCAATGACTGACATATTACCTCCCTATCTCGCGTCGGTTCAGCATTCCACCCCCCCCCCCCCCCCCCCTTTACAGTTGCTTCTCTCGGAACTGTTTGTTACCTACATCGTGTTCCAAAATTTTCTACTACGTTTGGAGTGTCAATTTAGGTCAACATCTGCTGCTTGCTTCCATCCCTGAGTAACACTACCATCGGCCTACCTCAGCGTTGGCTAAACGAGAGATGGGCTCTACCCGCCCCGAGAATATTTTGTAAGGCATTGTACCAATCTGTCGTCTAGACATTTCTCCAATGGTACTTATCGCATATGCAGCAGCTCTGTCCTAAACGCAGCTGTTTGGTCTCCGTGATGCAGCAGGCGAAATTCTCTCTTGTAGGAAGACACAACGTACTGAAATATATGTCAGGGTATTGCAGTTATTAGTCGGTCCACTCTGGCGGCCACAGCGTCCGATGTTGCTGCGGACGTTAGGAGCTGAAGGGGAGAAACGAGGGCGGGGACTACTTGCGCAAACTGGAGCCGTTATGTGTTGGCAGAATATGTGCCCTGTAATCTATACTGTCCTCCACTTGTTTGAAGACGTTGCAATAATTATCTGCGCTAACGTACTCTATTTACAATTTAATCTACACTCTTCAGGTCTTATGCCCCAACAATTCTCTGCAAAGGTCCTCTAATATGTAAAAACAGATCTTAATGCAACTGTGATTTATATTTCAACCATTAATTTAGAAAAGTCTACAGTTCATCTTGTAAACTCATATTGTACTCTTTACTACACAAAAGCATTTGATGGAGTTTCGGGACACACAGTGAAAGACAACTGCTAGCCATTTCATTTAACCGAAGTCGATAGTAGAAATATAAGAGGAAACTACAATTTATATCGATGATGGAGAAGGGGGACGTCACTGGATGCAATTACAAATCACTAGTCTAATCTCTTGATTAGTTTTTATTTTAATATCTATACTGATACAGCTATAAAAAGCTGGTGAAGCAATATAAAACATTTTAGAACAATATAAAATGCAATTCCGTGTACCAACGATCAGACTCAAATCCACCTGGGCACATAATTGACCTGCACCTGGGTGACACCTGCACATACATCATTCCATGCTGCTTCAACTATGTTCCAGAGTTCATCCACCATGTGGCTGGCAAGTGACGGAGCACCGGTGTTGTGGCAACTCATAGCCTGATCTAAATGATGATGTTTGGTTTGTGGGGCGCCCAACTGCGCGGTCATCAGCGCCCATACAAAGGCCCAATTGTTTAACAGTCCAATTTTTTTTCACAGTCCATCTAGCATGAAGAGGATGAGGGTGATGATGAAATGATGAGGCCAACACAAACACTCAGATCTCGGGCAGAGAAGAACATTTAACTGATGTGCGTAACAGTGAATGAAGTAATCATTATAATACACCTCTTTAATTCCCATTTAAATTCCAGTTTTGTGGCTACTCGTAATAGGAGAATCGCCGTAACACTGAGCTATCAGTGTTTCAGATGTCTCATTTACGTTCATTTTCTCTTGTTCGCTAACACCACTTGAAGTTACACCGTCTGCAGTGTGACTTTTTGGTTGTACAAAGGAAATAAACCTTTCAAAGGAAATAAACCTTTCATATATTTACCCCAGTAACTCATACCGAATTATTACGAGCTGTTGTGAAAAGTTTGCACAGTCAGAGGTTTCGTCAACTTCGATTGTGAGGAAATTTGTCTTCAACGGTACACTCCTAATGAGATTAAGGCATACCTCCAAATTGAATCCTCAGTTCATTTCGAATTGTTTCGGATAGGCCTAAGAAAACTCTGTTTTCCGATTTTTCGACGAGATTCTTGTAGACGCCGTTCAAATCTGACGAGTCATCGAAAAAATCCGGGGTTCTTGGAATTTTTCTGTTTCTTCAAGGCCCCTTAAAGTGAGCTCGAATTAGCTCCAAAATTTAATGCAGTCAATAGTTTGCTTGATATATAGCGGTTCTTTGATACATTTTCATTATATGTCTTTATATTAAGGTGGCAAGTACTATATAGTTGGTATATAATGTCCACTTCCCTTGGATTGAAAATTTAAAAAAAAAAAACATTTAAATGTTTTTCACAGGAATTGTGTTTTTTCGCTTTCATGAGAAAAATTATTAAGTCTGTGGTACCATTCTCAGTCCGGCGCTATCGCTACTATTTGTCACAAGCCAGATGAAACAGAAAAACGAATTTTTTCACTTCACAACCACACAACAACTCAGCTTCATTGTATATTGTTCTGTTAAAATTATGTGCATACACTGGAGTGGATTTACACTGTTTTTGTTCTTGTTCGATGTTTAGATCGGGTCTGGTCGCACAACGCTCCTTCACTTTTATCTTAGTCGCAAGTTCCAAAATTGTACCTCATAAATCGCACACTGAATTCATATTCAGTTGTTTTCGAACTCATGGTATACTGCTGTTATTAGCAACAGAGTAAAACTTACTAAATTCATTCTTAATACACTCACAAGTATAAAACTTTCTAATAACGCAGGATTGATGAGGTTCTGAGCAGTATCGGAGAGGAAAGGAAAGGAATATGTGACAAGGAGAAGGGACAGGGTGACGGGACATCTGTTAAGAGATCAGGGAGTGACTTCGGTGGTACTACAGGGAGCTGTAGAGAGCACAAACTGTAGAAGAAGTCATAGATTGGAATACACACAGCAAATAATTGAGGACGGTAGGTTGCAAGTGCTACTCTGAGATGAAGAAGCTGGCACAGCAGAGGAATTCATTGTGGGCCGATCAAATCAGTCACAATACTGGTGACTTAAAAAAAAATTGATAAATTTCTTTTAATAGGCGGTTTTGAGCGGCTCCGACTCAGAGCCTTTAATTACGAGCTGTGCCTGGTTTATACTTTGAAAAAACCTTTTGTTACTCTTTTCTTTAGCGTGCGGCCCATGTAGTAGAGGCTCCTCTCCACTCACGTTTTAGCAAATTTAATTTATTTAATTTAGCCGTCGGATGGCCTTCCTGTCGGCGTAGTCGTATTATCTAGTGCAGATGAGACGTATGCGCCAGCTGTCTGTGATGTGTAAACGTTGTTCTGTGTGTGATGATATTTTAATTAGTTTCCTTTAATTTACGTTTGAGGTCACAAACTTTTTGTTAACAGATTACCGGTTTCGGTCTTTAATGACCATCATCATATCTGTTTCATAAAAACAAAATCCTAATGTACTGCAGCCATAGTGGAATCGTCAAATGTTAAATTCGGAATCAGCACCAGCATCGTCAAATACATAATGATTTATATGTATTTGACGATGCTGGTGCTGATTCCGAATTTAACATTTGACGATGCCACTATGGCTGCAGTACATTAGGACTTTGTTTTTATGCAACAGATCTGATGACGGTCATTAAAGACCGAAACCGGCAATCTGTTAACAAAAAGTTTGTGACCTTAGACGTAAATTAAAGGAAACCTCTTACATATACGGGTCATTGTTTTTTCGCGACGATGTCGCAGCTTGTGAAAGATATTTTAATTGTTCCTGTACTGTGTTTTCTGTGGCGAAACCGCCTAAAAATCACACTCAAGCTTGGCGGCGCATCATCCGCATCTGCTAATCCACCGCGCAGATTAGATCCCTGTACAGCTCCGCTACCTGTTCCGCAGGCCGGCGCGCTACGCGTTACTCTTTACGAGCAGCTACATTGAAGAAGCAATGACAGAAATGAAAGTTCATCAGTGGGTTTACAATTGAGAATGAAAGGATAGCAATGAAAAGATTTGCTGAGGACACTGTTATCCTCAGTGGATATGAAGAAGAGTTATAGGCCTTGCTGAACGGAATGGTCCAACAAGTATGGAATATGGAGTGAGAGTAAACCGACGAAAGACTAAAGAAATAAGGAGTAGTACAAATGAGACTAGCGATAATGATTCAATGAAATTTGAGGACCGTAAGGAGACGAAGTGAAGGAATTCTGTTGCCGTGTAAGCAAACTAACACGTGATGGACAAGCCATGGAAGACGCAAAAAGTAAACTAGCCCATGCGGAGACGGCAATCCTGGCCGTAAGAAGGCCACTTGCATCGAACGGAGCCCTTCATTTCAATGAAAGTGCGTTAGGGGCACAGATCTATGTGGTAGCGAATCGCGGACTATTGGTAAATTGGAAAAGAACAGAGTCGAAGCGTTTGAGATGTGGTGTAATAGAACGTTGAAAATTAGGTGGACTGATAAGGTGACGAATGAAGAGGTTCTTTGAAGAATCGACGAAGAAAGGAACATATGGAGAACAATGACAAAGAGAAGGAGCAGGATGATTGGACGTAAAAGGGAGGAGAGGCACACAGTGGTCAGTCACAACCGCATTAGTTTTTATTATGCTTTCAAATCTAGATTTCGGCTATAAATGGCCATCTTCAGTATATTCTCGCATCGATTCAACAGACTCGCAGCACTTCATGTCACCATACGTTCTTACAGACGTACAGGCAGAAGGGCACTTCTTTTCAGAAGATTCAGTCCGATCGCCACTGTAGTTTAATTTTGCTAGGTTGAGGATGCACCCAAGGAAGCGCAAGAACAATGCGGAAGAAGAATCAAAGTGTGAGATCACGAACGAAGGGGCCATCTGGCGAAGTGTACTAGAGACTTGAAAGCTCTGATTGTAAGTTACTGCTTACTTAAGACAGAAAATGCAATGAAGGCAAATAAAGCTGAGATCTCAGATCTTTGTACACAGGATGAGGCCGGATTATATCAAAATTGGGAAGACGCAGTATTTTATGAATTAGAGGAATTGCACACTACTGGCCATTAAAATTCCTACACCAAGAAGAAATACAGATGATAAACGGGTATTCATTGGACAAATATATTATACCAGAACAGTCATGTGATTATATTTTCACGCAATTTGGGTGCATAGATCCTGAGAAATCAGTACCCAGAACAACCACCTGTGGCCGTAATAACGGCCTTGATACGCCTGGACATTGAATCAAACAGAGCTTGGATGGCGTGTACAGGTACAGCTGCCCATGCAGCTTCAACACGATACCAGAGTTCATCAAGAGTAGTGTCTGGCGTATTGTGACGAGCCAGTTGCTCGGCCACCATTGACCATAAGTTTTCAATTGGTGAGAGATCTGGAGAATGTGCTGGCCAGGGCAGCTGTCGAACATTTTCTGTATCCAGAAAGGCCCATACAGGACTTGCAATATGCGGTCGTGCATTATCCTGCTGAAATGTTCGGCTTCGCAGGGATCGAATGAAGGGTTGAGCCACGGGTCGTAACACATCTGAAATGTAACGTCCACTGTTCAAAGTGCCGTCATTGCGAACAAGAGGTGACCGAGACGTGTAACCAATGGCACTCCATACCCTCACGCCGGGTGGTACGCCAGTATGGCGATGACGAATACACGCTTCCAATCTGAGTTCACCGCGATGTAGCCAAACACGGATGCGACCATCGTGATGCTGTAAACAGAACATGGATTCATCCGAAAAAATGACGTTTTACCATTCGTGCATCCAGGTTCGTCGCTGAGTACACCATCGCAGGCGCTCCTGTCTGTGATGCAGTGTCAAGGGTAACCGCAGCCATGGTCTCCGAGCTGATAGTCCATGCTGCTGCAAACGTCGTCGAACTGTTCGTGCAGATGGTTGTTGTGTTGCAGACATCCCCATCTGTTGACTCAGGGATCGAGACGTGGCTGCACGATACGTTACTGCCATGCGGATAAGATGCCTGTCATCTCGACTGCTAGTGATACGAGGCCGTTGGGATGCAGCACGGCGTTCCGTATTACCTTCCTGAACCCACCGATTCCATATTCTGCTAACAGTCATTGGATCTCGATCAACGCGACCAGCAATGGCGCGATACCATAAACCGCAATCGTGATAGGCTACAATCCGACTTTTATCGAAGTCGGAAACGTGATGGTGCGCATTTCTCATCCTTACTCGAGGCATCACAACAACGTTTCACCAGGCAACGCCGGTCAACTGCTGTTTGTGTATGAGAAATCGTTTGGAAACTTCCCTCGTATCAGCACGTCGTAGGTGTCGCCACCGGCGCCAACCTTGTGTGAATGCTCGGAAAAGCTAATCACTTGCATATCATAGCATCTTCTTCCTGTCGGTTAAATTTCGCGACTGTAGCATGTCATCTTCGTGGTGTAGCAATTTGAATGGCCAGTAGTGTATCTAGGAGGTAAGATTACACAAAATGGCCCTGCCAAGGATGGTATTAGAAGTGGATGCTACAGACGAAGAATGTTAAAAAGCAAGCAGACGCACTAAATTTTGACCAGAGCAAGGGATAGGTTGCAGGAAGGTGTGCTAGGAACGTACAGTATTCGTAATTGACAAAAAACCTATTTATTCACAACGACAAGATAGGAAATACTCTAATGGATCGCCATGGTGTTAGTTATGCGACAAACTGCGAAAAAATCTTTACCTACTGCGGTTTCTGTTGATACTAACTGCTTACAGAACAATAGTACAGTGAATAGTGTTTAACTACATGGCTGATTGACAAGCTGCCTGTTGATGTTAATACAAATACCGCCCATACTGTCGCAGTAGGCAAGTTATCATAACACTAACGAGCAAGGTGTTACGTTAAACTATTTCTTCTCTTCTTGTCACAGTGAGGCAACTTCCAGTGCCCAGCATCAAGCTACACACATGATTACATTAACTTCTGCATGCCTCATATGAAGATGAGCTTGGAAATGCTCGAGAACTAGTTCATATGAACAAAGAATTGTTGCCGGCCGGTGTGGCCGAGCGGTTCTAGCCGCTTCAGTCTGGAACCGCGCTACCGCTGCGGTCGCAGGTTTGAATCCTGCCTCGGGCATGGATGTGTGTGAAGTCCGTAGGTTAGTTAGGTTTAAGTAGTTCTAAGTTCTAGGGGACTGATGACCTAAGATGTTAAGTCCCATAGTGCTCAGAGCCATATTTTTGAAAGAATTATTTCATAAGGGACTGGTCGCCGCTGTCTGCTTTTCTATTTCTTTTAATACACAGACAAATAATCTAGCAGTATTGATAATGGGTAAACTTAATTCAGATATCTTACGCATGGCTTGCCAAATAAGGATGCTGGCAGTAACTGAAGTAAATTTTTGAAACACTCTGCTAGTCCTTATGTTGGTGACGTTATTTATATTCTGTGTGTGTGTGTGTGTGTGTGTGTGTGTGTGTGTGTGTGTGTGTGTGAGTGTTTGTGTGTGTGAGTGTTTGTGTGTGTCTATAAGAGAGAGAGAGCTAAAACGATTTGTAACGTTTTGATTATACTCTGCCTAGGAGTAGTTGTTACCATGCGAATTAATGAAGATATCTCCTTATGTAGTATATTTTACTTAACTTTTGATGTTCCGTTATTTTTTTTGACTGAAGTTAATGGTCTCGAGGCTGTGAAACCTTAAAGCACAACCGAAAAAAATGCGGTGGGATGACAAGCTGGATTGTTTAGATTTGAAACTTGGAATGGGAAAGTTGCTCTTTTTCCCGGGTCGTTTCACTAAAGAAATATTTGTAGAGAGAAGGGTGCTGAACAGCTCGTTATTGCTAAGCAGGCAGCTGTGGGATGGTGTTCGTGAGATGGTTGCTTGAGCTGCTGGAAGTGGAATCCAGCCCCCACCTAGATAGTGATAATTTGCATGAAGAAACGATATTAAGATGCATCATACATATTCACAGCCTTCTCCGGGAGAAAAATTTCTTGGGCAGATGTCGTCACAAGGTGAGTAAGCTTCGGGAATATCATGGAATACTGGAATCGCGGCAGAGGTTGTAGCGACCTGTAGTGCAGCGGAGAAAATCTGACCCACTCGCATTTGTACTTTATTTACTATATCCGTCAATATATAAATGAAACAGAATATCTTAGGTGTTTCATACAAAACAAAACGGAAATCGACCACTAAAATCCGGCAGTCATTTTTCAAGATTGTTTAATGAATATGAAAACGGCAGTCAATGGTTTATATACTACTGGCCATTAAAGCTGCAACACTGTGAAGACTATATCCAACAAACATTAAATTGGCATGAAGTGAACTACGTATTGGAAATGCAAATGTTAAGCATTTCAGCTCTAACTCAAAAGGTAGGTAGGAACAATATTACCTACATTCTATATACAAGGAAAACTTACGCAACGGGTTTCTTTTACAAACCACATTTGATGTTTGTGAGAATATAGTGTTATGAAGGACAACATTCTACTAACAAACACCGGAACTCGACGGTGGCTTTTTAAATTTTTTATTTAGTTATCTGTTTGGGTACACGAATATAGCCAGTCCAAACTTAATGCTGCCTTTCCTTTGAAGGCATGAGTCCTACATCTGAGAAATTTAAAACAAATTTCATTGACATGGTAATAACACATTAATAAAGCCAGTGGCCTCTTAGGTTAATCGAAAGATTACTACCAAAGCGAAACACACACACACACACACACACACATACATACACACACACGCAGACACACACAGACCCAAACAGAGCGGTAACAATTGGATTGATGAACGTTAAAGGGGTAGTAGTCCACTGAGGCTAACTTTCAGTAACACGAACGAAACTGTCTCATTCTAGAAATATTGGCAAACTGTTGAACTGGGCGGTACCTATCTGTGGAACCAGCACTAAAAGAGATACTTGATGAGAAAACATAATTTAAATTCAAGTTCTGTATTTTAGAGACGCTTTTGAAGGTCGAGGACTACTGCTCTTTTAACAGGCCACGAAGGAACCAATTATCTCTGCTTTTTCGGATTAATTATGGGAAAGCGAAGGTTTTTTTTTATGACTAACAAAGTTCAAGTGAAATGGAATTTTTATTACGTGAAAAGACAATTGAAAATGTGAAAGATACCTCAAAACAAATCAGAAACGTTCAAGAAAAAGCATCGTTGCTTAGTCACTGTACTCATGTGGTTGCCCGTCTCGGGTGGGCCCTCGGAAGGCGATTTCATCAAACAGTTCTCTGGCGTCCTCTGGGATGTACTCCTGGAGTTTTTTTAAATTTTCAAGTTTTCTCGGGTTTATCGGGACTTTTGCAGCGAGGTATGGTGACCGTTAAGTAGACGAGCGATGCGGCCGCTGCCAATCTTCTTGGTGGGGATGAAGGTGTGTTTTTCCTCTGAATTTATGGATTCGCGAGCTTCAACAAAACCTTTTGAGTCAGATCTGTACGTGAAACAGGAAAAATCGTGAGATCAAAAATTTCGCCTACACATTTCCGCGTTTTCACAGAAATACTATGTTTTCTGTTTCCTTTATGTTTTCAGCAAGGTGACCACCAGTTTCCTTGTCCACTATCTTTTATGGTCAAAGAGTCGCGAACTGCAATGACCACGAATTTCATTGGTAGGCTGCTGCTCATAATCAATTCAGTCACCTCGAGGGGTGGAAACATTGTGTCCCTCATTTCTCTCCTCCCCCTGGAGAAATCACGATCACAGGGGAGAAAACAAGATAACGTGATTTTGGAAGCGATTCGTGTCCGACAAAGCAAGAAGTAGACGAATCAAACCATTATTTTTGTTTTGGCCGCAACAGTTATCAGAATACAGACGAAGTTCAGCGAAGTATAGGGGAATCTGATCAATAAAGTGCATCGAGAAGGAGCACACTTCATTTCGAGATTTTTTTGGCTGTTCACTCGTGGTATTCGTAAAAATAATCGCGCCGTCTCTCGCATGTTAAACGGACCATTGTCCGACCTACCGCCATTTTATCTTGCTAACCGGGGACAAAGAAAGAGCCTCCAAGAAGAGTGAGAAATATCCACTCGGGCGTCCCCTGGGCAACGGCATTTTGCCGGCTAATCTTTCTACCCAGTGACTACAAACCTCGTGAGAGTGCGGAAAATGAGAGATCACAAAAAGGCTCCTTTCAGAGCCAACACTGACAATTATCTCATTCAGCACAGAAGGACTGTCACATGTAAAACAATATCTTATTTCAAATATGTGCAAGGATTATAGGTGCGGTGTTCTGTGCCTCTAGGAAAGGCACAGAGGGCCAGACTCCAAAGTTTGCCAAGAATACCTGGCATGCAGCTAATCAAAGAGATTCCCCGTAACCAATGTGGAAGTGCAATTTTCGTCAAGAACGATCTCAAAATCACAGAAGGTATAACTAATGATCAGAGTAGCGTAGAAATAGTCTCTGTAAGTCTGGGTAACAAACATCCTCTCTGTATATAAGCCGCCCAACATACCATATCAGTTCAGTACACCCCTGGGGAAGAACAAGGATATACCAGACATAATAATGGGAGACTTCAACAGTCACAATGTGGCCTGGGGATGTACAAAAACTAAAAAAGATGGGGAACTAGTGGAACAGTGGGCTGAAAACAACAAGCTCCATTTGATCCACGATCCAAAACAACCTCCATCATTCAACAGCGGCAGATGGAAAAGAGGCTATAATCCAGATCTATGTTTCACTAGCAATACTCTTGCGAACATAAGCCAAAAGCTCGTATTGAATCCCATCCCAAAGTCACAGTACATGCCAATACTTTGCAAAATCAACCCAGCGATACAACCAACAGAGTTTCCCGTTCGAAACAGATTTAATTTCCAAAAAGCTAACTGGGAAGCTTTCTCGAAAAGAGTGGGCAAACTTTCATTTCTTCAACCTCTACCAGAAAACTACAGTGAGTTTGTTAAAGCTTTAAAATACTGATACCGAGAGGATGTAGAAAATCGTACATTCCAGGCTACAGCGAAGAGACAAAAGAGAGATACGAAACGTATTGTGATCTCTATGACGCCAACCCATTCTCCCCAGAAACGATGGACGCAGGCGAAGGAGTCGTAACAAGAATGACTGAAAATAAAAGACAGAAATAGCAACACACTGTAGAAAGCATTAACATGACCCACAGTAGTCGGAAAGCATAGAGACTGCTCAAAAAGCTAGATGGTATATCTGCAAATACACAAGGCTTTGTTGGCGTTACAGCAAACCAAATAGCCTCCTAGCTGCTGAAAAACGGTAAAGCGAAACACAGACTGAAGAAAGGCCGTACGAGGAAACTAAATGCTTCCCAGGAAGAAAATAATGCAACACTCGATCACACATTTACATTATCAGAACTGAACGAAGCAATCAAAAGTTTAAAGATTGGGAAGGCCACAGGCATAGATGATCTTAAAAATGAACAGCTGATACATCTTGATGTTCGCTCTAAATTGTGGCTATTGGAGTTTATGAACTACTGTTGGACAACTGGACGAATCGCCAAAATCTGGAGGCAGGCAAAAATAACTGCAATTCTTAAGCCTGGTAAGGATCCAGAAGATCCTAAAAGTTATTGGCCAATCTCTCTGTTGTGTACAACCTACAAACTGTTTGAAAGACTGATGCTAAACATATTCAAAGAGCTGATTGAGGGCATCCTAATAAAAGAGCAAGCAGAATTTCGGCCTGGCAAATCTTGTACCGGTCAAGCTCTCAGCCTAGCCCAGTATATTGAACATGGGTTTGAGAAAAGACTAGCTACGGGGGTGGTTTTTATAGATGGCAGCATATGATACCATCAACCTCAGAAGTCTCATTGCGAAAGTGCAAAAAACAACAAAAAGCCCTCAACTCACTGCTGTACTCAAATCAGTTCTATTTAACAGAAGATATTTTGTTGAGTTCCAGGGTACAAGAGCAGATGGCAACTACAAAAAAAATGGGCTTCCCTGGGGCAGTGTTCTTGCCCCCATGTTATTCAATATTTATACAAATGACCAGCCTATTAGTCCCCGGTCAAGATCTTTCATTTGTGCTGACAATAGGGCAATAGCAATTCAGGTATCAAACTACAAGGATATTGAGGAAATACTATCTAAGAACCTGGAAAATCTCAACAACTTTTACAATAAAAATCGGTTGAAACCCAATGAAAGTAAGACCCAGACTTGCCTCTCCCATCTTAACAACAGAGAGGCGAATTGAGAACAATGTTTGTGGAATGACACAAGATTAAGACACTGCCCTTTACCAGTGTACTTGGGAGTTACTCTTGATAGGACACTGTCATTCAAGCGGCACATTGAGAAGAGCAGGGCAAAAGTCCAATCACGGAATAGCGTACTTGGCAAGCGAACAAAATCAAAATGGGGAGCTAATCCAAAAGTTTTACGCGCCACCGCAATGGCACTCTGTTACTCTGCTGCTGAGCTTGCACGACCTCTCTGGGAGCGGTCATGCCACACAAACAAACTGGACACTGTCCTGAACCAGACGTGTAGACATATTACTGGATGTCTCAAGCCAACAAGAGTAGAACACCTACACTCCTTATCAGGAATTGTTCCGCCAAATGTCCGACGTTCAGTACAGAGCGGAAATGAACGAAAAAAAAAACTGTTTGAAGATCAACGTCATCCGCTACATGGGTACCAAATGGTACCAAAGCGCCTTAAGTCAAGAAGTATTTTATTCCACTCAACCGAACCACTCACAGATCCACCAAAAACTTTTATAGAGAGACTGTGGCAGTAACAACAAGAATCTGCTCAAGATTCTGAGGAAGTGCTGCCACCAGGTGCGCAACTTGAGAGGGAGAGATGGAAAACCCTGAACAGGCTGCGTTCAGGAATGGGCAGATGTAACAAAAATCTGCACAAGTGGAGAATAAGTGAAAGTGCTTTGTGTCCGTGTGGGAACACCCAGACCATGAACCACCTGCTTCAATGTCCGCTAGTAAACCATCCAAGAGCGTGCACAGCCCAAGACCTGATGGCGTACAGCGAAACAGCGAGGGAATATGTGGACTTCTGTAAGAATGAGATATGAAGCAAAGCCTGCATAATATTTTATTGTACTGTATATAATGTTCCATGTATTTTATTTTATAAATTAGCATTGTAATATTGTAAATTTTATAGAGGACAAATTATTCTACAACGTGTGAATTAATTGTAGATTGTTTGTAGTACACATATTATATATATATATATATATATATATATATATATATATATATATATATATATATATATATCTTGCTAACCTCGGAAATTCTTACTTGGCAGCTACCGTTACGCCTCCAGAAAGTGGTGGACAATGGTCCTTTCAGCGTGAAATGGTGCGGCTGTTCATGTCTAACCCGAAAATGCAAACAAATGTAAATCGAATAAACATAGACCACTGCCCTTTTAACATTCACCAATTCAATTAAATCCAAACTTTTAATATGAATTGCACAAGCAGTTTATGTGTCCGTATTCGTTGTAGAGTGCTATCACATTCGAAGGAAGTTCGTGATTCATGTGGACAACCTCCATAACTTGCCAGTCTGATTCTCTTCTGTATGTATCGCACCCAAAGAAGATGGGGCTGACGTTCTTGATTTCCCCACAGTCGCAATAGGACGTGGTATGATGTGGAGTCTATAGAGGTGTTAACTTTAGCTGCCGTGATTGAATTTCAGTATGACAGTGATCCTTACAGACAGCCACTTGTTGTCTGTGCGAGTGAGTGAGAACATCCGCTGGAATGCATCGCTCATGTATTGCATTCATTGTTGCTAAGCCAACTGGTCAGCTTTCTCATTCTACACAATCTCAGCATGGCCCTCAGGCCGTACAAATGATACTTCCACACCGATACATCTAAGATACAGTAGTAGACAGTCAATATGGTAGACAAAAACTCACTTTATCCTTACCAACTGATGTTAGTATTTGCACTGCGGAGAGCAAGTCCGTGATTATTACGATATGGTTAGCGGTGATGGCATGCCTTATCTTAGTGCGCTTTCAATGGTTAGGAGTTCAGCTGTATAAACTGACGCGTCTTTCGGTAGGCGAAATAGTTAACTTTTTTATATTTAATACCTACATAGGCATAGCTGACGGAATCCCTAATATTTAGACCTGCCTGTATGCAGACACAGCACCTGACCATAGTTCGAGAAAACTTTCTGAACTGTTGTTATTGATTACTGGTTCCTTAGAGTAGTCCAGATTAATACGCACGGTCAGTACTGGTTAATATGTCCGTACTCTGGCTTCAAGTAGCAGTCGCCTTCTTAGAATGAGGTTCTGGTACTTGCATAGCATTGAAAATGGTGGTGTTGATTTATTAAGTTCAGTGACCGTTGGTGTAAGATCGCAAATTTTATTTGTCAGCTTATCCCCAAAGCGTAGTTGGTGTTTCAGAATAAATTTTCTGCTAAGGTATTTTGTATTTAGTGATAAGGGTGCCTCCATTGTTTCGACTGACAGTTCTTCATTGGACTGCATTCTAGAGCTACGTGAGCGAAGTACTTTGTTTTGATACTTGACGAGTGTCTGCAGCAGCTGCCTGGAGAGTGTGCCGTATAGCATGCAGGGGTAATGTAGCTGAGGCGGCAGCAGCGCACGATAAAGAGTAAAGCACTACGGGATGCCTGCCTCATGTGTTTCCCGTCGCAGCACGAAGTATATTGTGAGCGCTTTCTCACTTAGCTTTGATATGGTCTATATGGAGAGAAAATAAAATTTGAAAATTTCAGTCATTCACTGTGATTGCCATATATATGTTATACAGATGTTGATCGTTTTCTAAACAGTGCTAATAATTCTGGTCCCAAATATTTCAATAAATATGAATTAATTAAAGAAGTATCCTACCTAACAGAATAAGATATAGACTCTGGAATGTACAAAGAAATGCTGTGAGAAAGATACTCTAACAAACCAACAAATAAACAACGAACATGAAATGTAAGTCTTATACACTTTCACGAAGAAACAAATATTATTGCATTTGAGCCTAATGTAAAATTTAGTGCACCAATAGTTTATAAACCGTATATCCTTCATTTATCCTGTCTCATGAATTCAGGACTTAGAAGTAACCACAACTGATGAAAATGATACTTTAATTGACTTCATCGGTGCTACTGTAAAAGTTGTTACAGAAATGTCTTAATAAAATTTTATCCTTATTCAACAATGAATAAGATCGAGAGCTATCAGCTATACTCATTCACAGTGTAAGACAAAAGCGAAAAATAACTTAAAAATTTCTAACAAGGATACTGAAATTAACATTCATATTGGTGACAGTTGGGTTCATCAGAATCATGTTCAGTTGTACACGATTTTTAGCATTGTTGAAGCTGATGTAACAGATTATCGAACAAATATAATAAAAATTAATTGATAAGTATGTAACAAAACTATTTCACTTTGTAAACATAAAGAAAGGAAATAATGTTTTATCTAGAATAGAATAACTTTTAATTTCATCATCAGTTTTGTTGCACTTGTCTTCATCTCCTGCTGATAAAATGTGTATGGAAGATGGAAAAGCACGTACTTTATCTACTGAATACACCTGGAGGTTTTTTTAAGAATTATAAGGAAATCATGTGGGAGGGAGATCTAACAGTAATTTTTACTTTTAATTCAAGTGCTGGAGACTCTGTTATTAGGTGGGCTAGTTACAGTAATACTAGAGTCAAAATTAAATATGCTCTTCCAAAAGAAGGTAAAATTGATCATCACTGTATGATTGTGTTGTGTTATGTACACTATATTTGAAAAATTACAGAAACGAAATATTTTTCCTAAGAAATGTGGAATCTGGATTCACTACACAATTATCTCAAAGCTTTTAATGCTTTTTGTGATTTTAAATGAGTTACGCAATTGAAGGGCAAGATATATATAAATCCATACACTTTCCTAACAAACTATCCTATCTATGTAATTAACAAGACATGTAGAAAAAATGTGGTTGCCAGCCAGAAGACTGCTATAACATTACGTGCAACTTTCAATGAAAAAATACCAAATGATACATTAGAATATGTCATTATGTATGGCAAAATAAATCTCACATATGATGCTCGACATAGAATAGTAACTTAAAAATTTAGTATCTTACTTACAAGATAATGAATTATTTCATTTTGTATTGTTTTTCTGGATAGCTCTTTTTATGTAGATTATGTTAGCATTTCGAATTTTTAAAAACAGTTAATATTTCAGTGAGAAATAACACAAAATGTGTTTCGCCCCTTGCCTTTCAAAGTTATGGAGCCCAAGCTATTTCCGTGTATTGCGATTTTACAGGGACATAGGGTATGCCCAAGAAAGCAATCAGAATTCAGTTACCTATAAAAATGTTTTGTCAAAAATAAATGTCATGTACCGTAAGCTACTCAACCCAACTTCAAGAACCTGAACTGCAGTGGTGTCATCTATGAACTGTAGTTTGAAGTCTTATTTAGAAAATCCATCAATAGACGGTGCTCATGCAAGCTCAGTTTACATTAATATAGCAACATGCTTCGTTTTAAACACAAAATACTCCTTTTTTAAAATCTTCATTTGAGTGTTCACATTCATATTTACGTGTTGTCTACATTTCATCTCCTCCATAAAACATAATAATGTGAAGAAAATAACGTATTCCACACAAAATAAACTGTTGAAAATAGTACATTTTCTAATGTGCTTTATACTGATGTAATGTATTATACATACAATGCTCGAATCTCTTTACATCAACCAACTCTACTTGATACATTGACCAAAGGGAGTTCACAGTACCCGAAGACAATATAACGTAATGTGTAGAGAGTGCTAAAACAGTGAACATCCTCAGCTATGTACTTAAGAATGGCCCAAATGAATTGAGCACTTGAGTGAATTCTGAAGTTAGTCTGTGTGTAGCGCCGTTTACATAGTGTCAGAGGAGTTAAAAACACAAACGTTATGTTTAGAACATTGTGGAGGTTGTTCTGTACTTTTTTACATTATTAAATAATTTCTCTATATAAATAAAACTCAACCATGAAAACCCAGCTAATATATTTAAAGAAATTCATGATCTGGAATTAAATATTTTGTATAGCGTTAGTGGGATGAATATTTGAGCATTAGATATGGAGAGAATTTGTATGGAGCTCAATAATGAGTTTTAAGAATATTTTGCCAGGCAGTTATTTTAAATTAATTACTGGTTGGGATTTTCAATTTTTTGAAGATGTGAAGGTTAAATTGAGATATAAGGGAATAAAGAAACTTCATGAAATGAATCGTAAAGAATTTCATGTTATAGAATTCACTGTGTGAATTCCATCTATTCTTCAGAGACTAGTTAACTCAAAACAATTTCAGTATAAATAAGGTATTTTTTGTGGTTCCCTTAGTAGGTCTGTGTGAGTTCCCACAGGGTAGATATAATATGAGAGTTCTGGATTATTTTCAAAAATACGATATATTTCCATCAAAAACTGAATAAAACAGCATTTCTAATGGAAAAATTGAGTATTTTTGATCAGTGGTCCAGAACTCTCATATTTTACATACTGTTGGTGATATTATGTCTACACATATCTTCCTCTTGTATCAGACACACTTTAAAGACAAATGAAGGAGAGATATAGCATTTCACTGACTTGTGGTACCCAATAGCTGTAGCACTGTTCACCCACTGTGCTGACTGGAACTCAATGTGCATTTGATTTTTACCTTCTGTAGATATATTGAAAATCCCATCCTTTACTCTGGGCACAACCTCATGGATTAGTTTGCCTACTGACGTGGAGTGCAGTCAACCAATATTACGTTCAGAATTGTTCATAGGCTGAGACATGCCTTTGGCGTCTAATCCTTGACTGGTGGAAGGCTTGTCGAACCCCTGTCTCACCGATTTTGTCTGTTCTTTTGGTACGTTGCTTTTCCTTCTCTTGAGTACTCCCTGGGTTGTTTACACTGGCGTCTACACTGAGTACCACACGCCTTTCTTCGATCTTCTCTACTATCGATGTTGACAATTGTTGTTAGACAAAGCAAACAGTTAGGTTCCACTTCACATGTTACAGCAATCTTCATATGCACAACTGTAAGTACCTTAAGTATGGGCTTATTTTTGACCATGACACTTTAGCTTTCTTGATAGTTTTCAATACAGTTTTTTTTTATCAGAGTATGAGTGTGTTCATTCTTTTTTTTTCACTTGCAGACCTGCTAGTTTCTTTAGTACTCCAAAAATGCACTGTTTTGCCTACATCTGTTCCTACATAGTCATCATCTAGTCCTGAATTGTCCTGGTTAGAGTAACACATATTCAAAGCATTCGATATGATAATCCATGTCGCTGATAACATTTTTTCCTGTGCAAGTTTGTTTAGCACCTGTCCTCCACTGCCAAATTACATGCCATAAGGTCTGAAGCCCCATCACAGTTTTCTGAGTATTTGAGTACTATTATTGCTTTTGCATTGGCGAAATTTATACCATTGCCATGGTAATGTTTCACTAAACATCACAAACGCACACAGGTGTAGTCAGCTGGAGCGCTGCATTTGCTACGATTTCTATGTGACGAAGGTTAGACACAGATCGAAAATTTCATATTCGAGGCCTGTCGAAACTACAGCTTTCGTTCGATGATATAGCTGCTCTCATTGATCAGGATCCCACGACTGTCCTGCGAATATGGGTTCAGGATGGACATATAGCCACATATGGTCTCAGCAGCCCCTTGGACTAGCACATGAGAGGAGCGACATATTGTTTCCTCCGCCGTGCAGGATGGTATAGTCACGCTACACACGTTGAGCCGAGAAATAAATTTGTTTGCAGCAGTACAAGTACCCATACAGACAGTGCAACATCTGGAGCACCACCGATTGACTGCACGCAATTTATTGTTGTAGCTTCGCTTAAAGTGGCATCAGAGAGAACACATCGGCAGTGATACGTCCAACGATAACACTGATCATAGAAGTGGCACCACATCGTCTTTTCATATGAAAAAGGAAGATTAGGGTTCCACATCTCATCGACGATGAGATAAATAGAGACGGAGCACAAACTCGTTTTATTTTAAAAATGGGAACGGAATTCAGCCATGCTTTTTCAGAGGAACCATCTTGGCATTTGCCTGGAGTGATTCAGGGAAATCGCAGAAAACCTAAATCTGGATGGCCAGACGCAGATATGAACCATCCTCCTCCTGGAAGCAAGTACATTGTGCTAACCACTGTGCAACCTTACACAATCTTTTGACATCAGTCCCAGTTAAGTGTACAGCATTACTAAGTATGCCCATATGTGAATGTTGCCGCATTCCATGCATCATCGTCATACTGTCCCAGCACCTGACGTGATGGTGTGGGGTGCCATTTATAAAGTCGATCACATGTAAATTGCGTAGCCGCACAGGGCTAATCTGGGCAACAGGTGTTACATTTCTGACTTGTTGTAGACTGTGGTTTTGCGTAATTTAAAGCTCACGGTGGTGATATCTTTCAACAACATAACCGAGTGTTACAAGATGTCCATGGTGTTCTGACCTACCTTGATGAAGACGATGTTTGACAGTTGCCCTGGTCAGAACGTTCTCCAGATCTCTCATTCATTGAAAACATCTGGCCATGGGTTGTCGAGTGACTGGCACTCCACCACTCGTGCATGGCTAAAATTTACAAATGCAACCTACAGAATAAAATGCAGATAGAACATTATTAAGTCATGTCATTTCAAATCATCACACATTACATCACACAATCACTATCAGCTTCACATGCGTAAAATGTACAAGATATCTCTTATTTTAATGGACTTTCTGTTCCACAATCCAGCATTACAAAGTAGAGTTGCAGGTAGATAAGAAACACTACTGTGTTTGACACATTAAGTCCTGTTCCAAACAGAAGCTTATTTATTGCTGAAAATACGCAAGCATCAGTTGGCCAAACTACACAATACCCTATTCAGTAATTGATTTTTACTCTGGATTATAGCACCCACAGTGCAGGGAGGGCAGCTGTGAGCCAGTATGGTGTGAGCAGTTGGTGGTGTTGAGATGAAAGCCCAGGATGCACGAGAGAAAGGCAACTGCGAAGCAATCAAGTTCTTTAATGATGCGTCTATGATGTGTAGTACACTGGGCTGGCTGCTTGCTTGCCCTGTGATGCTGACACAGTGTCTGTCTTGCACTGGCCATCTCCTTATACAGTATAATCAGGCAGGGAGACTTTCACACTAGCGGAATGTGTAGTCGATAATGCAGTATCTTATGCTGTCCCATGTGATGGGACATCGTGGTGGGGGAAGTCCGTCGCTCATCCTCCAATATCAAAAGGTGGTTAGTGTGCACAGGCAGCGACCTGCTGGAGTTTGAGATGGATATTCTTGAACCACAAGACCATCCAACATATTCAATCAGACCTGCAAAATAAATGGTATAATTCCACATTATATTAATGTAAACATAAGAAACAACTGTTTAGTAGTAAAAAGACGGAAAACATTTGCAGAAATGAGATGGTTAAAAAACGAATCGCTTTATACCAAGATATTAATGCTTAATAGAATGTTATGTGTGTACATATTAAGTTATATGCATTTATTAACAACCCAACTGTAATGGTTAACATTACACAGAACACTCACTAACAAAAATAACCAGAAAGAAAAAAAGACAGCCAAGTACATCACACTTGCCCCCGCAAATTCCAAAAAAAACCTAATAAATCTCACAGATACGAAATTAACAGAGAAAGGAACAAACTTATTAGAGAAACAGCTCAAACACAACACTATTACAAAGATAGACAACCACTACATAGAAAATTTGATTTTAGAAACAGGAAGCATCATGATAGAAGAGAGACAAGAATATAACACTGTAAATATTAGGCTTACATGAGAACTAGTGAAAAAAGAAATAAACATGATAATCACCATGTCAAAGTATGGGAAAAACAGGAAACGTGAAACAGAAAACACCAACAATAAGGAATTGAAGGAAAAAATTCAGTCTAACAACATTTTATCACAAGAACTGATAAAGGGAACAGCTCAGTACTGCTCAATAAAGAACAGTTTATAGAAAAAAAGCAACATTTCATCTCTCCATCAATTTCACAAAGCTGAAATGTGATCCAACATCATTTTTAAAGACAAAGATAAAAGACAACCTCAAAGACATTAAACACATACAGATAAAGAAAAACAACACATTGTAAAGAAAAACCCAAAATCACCAACACTCAGAAGCTAACTTAACGTTCACAAATCCTTTATTCCACAGAGGCTGGTTATCAGTTTCATGAATGCACCATTATACCATGTGGAAACACACATGAGCAAAATTGTTATGGAACAGTATGAAATGAAGAACAGCAGAACAATGAAAAACATGAATGAAATTGTAATACAAATAAAAGAATTACACATGCCACAAACAGCATCACTCTGCTCTTTCCAAATACAGAACATATAAACCTTGATACTCACTGCAGACACCATAGAATTAACTGAAGGAAACGTACTGCCTTACAACAAACTGCACAGAGACAATATTAATGAAGTAACCAAAGCCCTTAATGCAATCACATCCCAAAATTACTTCCAATTTGAAAAGGAATTTTATTTAGAAAAAGATAGGCTTCCAATGGGATCCCTGACATCAGGCACATTGGCAAACATATTCTTCAGTCACACAGAAAACACAATCTTCGATACAAACATCATAAAGGAAAGATACAAAATTGTTTACTGGTACAGCTATGTGAATGACGTAATCTGCATGGTAAATGAACGAACCGAGAAAATAGATAAATTTCATACAGAATACATGAATAATTTATGTAAAAATGTTCAGTTGTCAGTGGAAAAAGAAACACAAAAGCAAATACATTTCTTGGGTATAACAATAAAGAGAGACAGCAGAAACCATGCATTTGACAGCTTCAGGAAGCCAACAGCCACACACTACATCCATTTACCTGCAAACTGAAAAATTAGTGGTCCTATGCCACATGTTATATAGACTAAATAATATCCTACTCAACAAAGAAAACTATTAAAAGGAATTAAAAGCAAGACAACTCATAGCCACAAATAATTATTACAAATCCATATAATACAAGGAATCAACCAAAAAATCAAAACCGAAGTAAAGAAAAATGGAAACAAGGAGAGAACAAAACAATGAAGAACTCCAAAGACGATACAGCACACATAGAAACAAAACACAACACATCACATGAAATGACACGACTAACAGAAAGAAATCGTACACTTCAACATACAAACACACATCAACACACAGGACAGGAAGTATATTAAAGAAACATTGCTTACAGAATGAGAAATACACTGCAGCCACATTTACAAATAACAGCAGACAAACCAGATAAATACAAAGGAGCAGGTAATATAATACTCAGAATGCCAATAATGTAAATCAGTATATCTGGGGATGACAGGCAGGAATTATAAAACTAGGAATAAAGAACATATAAGAAGCTGGAAGTATGAAAATAGCCATATACAACATGGATCATCCAACATGGAAGAAGACATGAAAATTATTAGAATGAACAACCACAACAAAAACTCCTGACATTACAGCAAAGCTTTCATTTATAAAGTGCCCTTGAAATGAAAAAAGTAATTAGTGAGCAAATCAGTACAAGCAGCAAGTCACTGATCATGTTATCCATTAAAATATTAAACAGAAATATGAAACACAGCCAGAATAAGTAATTAATGAATCTTCCCCTCCCATTTATCTCTCTCTTCTCTATCTCTATCCATCTCTCTCTCTCTCTCACACACACACTCGAGCAATAAATGAAAAATATTATACCAGTTACGCAACACAAACAAAGGACAAAATGTAAACACATAACAACAGCTGGCAATGCTGCACACTGTAAACACACACATGTTCATCACACAATGAAAAGTGCAAGCTATGTGTGGTAATATATATGGATAAAAAAAGGCTGGAAATGGGGCAGGTGGAGTATGGGGATTGAATGAACACATCTCCAGGTCCATACACATGGACAAGCTACACTGGAAATCTCAACACCAAATGTTAATTTAATCTCACGAAACTTGTGCTACAGAAGTTGTTTATAACCCGAAAAACAAGAGAAGAAGTGAGGAAACATGAAATAGTAATATATTTGTAATTACTATGTACATAATACATGTACTATATACATATAAAAACAAACACGTATTACAGGCCACTGAAGATGCTTCATAAATAAGAGAAGCGAAGCATATATGCAAAAAAACCAACTGCCTTTCGTTTGGTTGGAAAATGGAACATACCTCCATGAATTTTGAAGCAACTGACCACACAAACGGCTTGTAGTGAAACTGCGTGTTTATGGAATATCTTCTCAGTTATGTGACTGGATTCGTGATTTCCTGTCAGAGAGGTCACAGTTCGTAGTAATTGACAGAAGTCATCGAGTAAAACAGATGTGATTTCTGGTGTTCCACAAGGTAGTGTTATAGGCTCTTTGCTGTTCCTTATCTACATAAACGATTTGGGAGACAATCTGAGCAGGCGTCTCAAGTTGTTTTCATATGACGCTGGCGTTTATCCACTAGTAAAGTCATCAGAGGATCAAAACAAATAGCAAACCGATTTAGAAAAGATATCCGTATGGTGCAATTGACCCTAAGTAAGGAAAATTTTGAGGTCATCCATATGAGTGCTAAAAGGAATAGGTTAAACTTCGGGTACACGACAAAACAGTGAAATCTACAGGCCGGAAATTCAACTAAATATCTAGCAAATACAATTACAAACAACTTAAACTGGAAGGAACACATAGAAAATGTTGTGCGGAAGGCCAAACAAAGACTGCATTTTATTGGCAGGACACTTTGAAACTGTAACAGATTTACTAAGGAGTCTGACTAACTTACGCTTGTCTGTCCTCTTTTAGGATACTGCTGCGAGGTGTGGGATCCTTATGAGATAGGATTGATGGAGTACATCGAAAAATTCAAAGAAGGGCAGCATGTACTGTATTATCGAGATGTAGGGGAGAGAATGTCATTGAAATAATACAGGATTTGGGATGGACATCACTAAAACTAAGGCATTTTTCGTTGCGGAGGAATCTTCTCACGAAATTCCAATCACCAACTTTCTCTTCCGAATGCGAGAATATTTTGTTGACGTCGACCTACATAGGGAGAAACGTTCACCATGATAAAATAAGGGAAATCAGAGCGCGTACGTAAAGGTATAGGTGTTCGTTCTTTCGGCACCCTATACGAGATTGGAATAACAGAATTGTGAAGGTGGTTCGATGAATGTCACTTAAATGTGACTTGCAGAGTATCCATATAGATGTAGATATAGAGGTAGAAAGATGGAAAATGGGAAGAATGAGAAAGACTTGTTTGTCACCCAACTGAGAGACATGAAATTGCTGAACCCACTGCTGTTGCAGTTTAAGAACCACCTGTATAGATTTGAACATTCCGGTGAGTGGGTTACAGGTAACTGCATGACACTGATATTTACGGTGCTGTCTATGACACATATAAATTATGGAGACTGGAAAGTGATTATTTCATATTCTCTGTTAAACACTGATCTGACGTATTGATTCAGTATGAGAGAGATAGTATACTACAAGTGAATACACTGATGGGTCAAAACATTATGACCACTTGCTTAATAGCTTGTTTGTCTGTCTTCGGAATGATATACACTGAGATCTCACTGGACGCCACAGTATACGACAACAACTTAACGGGTGGGAGGAAGGTTACGGGCTGTTTACGGAAAGTCAGTTGTTGCTTCAGAATAGTTCATAATCCTTTATTTAACAAGATACACTTAACACGTCAATAACATACAAATCAATAGTAACTGTTTGAGACTGATTTCAGGGCGACAATCCAGAAAAACCAAACTTATCATGAAGCAGCCTTGACAGAACAGGAAGTTTAAGCCAAGGTAACACCAGTTACGTAAGGCGGGTTAAATACCTTCTAAGCAGTTACAGTATTCTTTTTTCTACAGTACAAGTAATGCCTCTTTAAAGTACTATGTTCAACATTCGGTAAGTACAACTTGACAGAGCCCTTTAGCCACTTGTAAAATTTCAAGCAGGCAAATGTGATTTCTCTACAATCACAGAAAGAGCGTTACCTTAACAATTTGATAACCACTCATTAGATGGTAAACTTCAAACACGGAAGGTGGCACTGATTTAGAAAAAAATTACGAGGATTACGATTAAAATAATTTGAGGGAGTTTTTCGCGCTAGCAGTTTATAAATCGAAGGGTAATATCTATTAGTTTTTTAAAAAAATTTGCAGGTTCAGCATTTCACAAAACTGGAGGAGCTCTTTGACGTTAGAAACTTTTCAAACAGGAAGGTAACAATATTCAAAATTTAACAAGTTCAGCATTTGACAGTCTGAAGCACTTTCTCAAACAGGAACTGTAACAACGTTCTTAAGATGTACATGTTCTGTATTTCACCAGTCTGGAGAGTCTCTTTGCCATAAGCAGTTTTTCAAACAGAAAAAGCAACAGTATTTTAAAAATTTACTGGTCCAGGATTACGATAAAAGATTTGGAGCTCCCTTTGGGCTCTAACAATTTTTAATAGAAAGGAACAACGATTTTAAAATTTACAGGTTCAGAAGAACACAAAAGACTGAAATATCTTCAAATCAAAGCGAATTTTAAGGCAGGAATATCGAGACAAGGCCGGGCTGGCGCAGGCAAAACTTGGCTAGGTTGACTTAGGGTAGCGGACAATTTGATTTAAACTTAAGTTCTGATGCCATAAAGATTAAGGACTTGGTTTATAGAGGGATGTCGTAGCAGGCGAGGGGGCCATGTCGCCTCATCGGTTACTCATTGGTAAGACAGGAGGCGGAATACCATCCCACACCCACGTACACAGCCGACATGGACTAGCCACCACACACCACGACTCGGTGGGTAGGGGATAACACGCCGGAGCCAACGGCTCCAACGCTACGAACAACTCGGGAAGCCGAGAGCGACAAAGAGGCATGTGATTCGTGCAAGGCTGAGCATCACAAATACGTAAACTATTAAGGCCCGACACAAGAAACAAATTGCAAATCCCGCCCTAGACACCAACCAAAATGTAAATGTTGCGGTGATTCCATAATTAAAACAAAGGTGATGAACAATGAACAGGTTAATCGTTTAACAGTAATGACCAAACGTAATAATCAATTTCATTAAGCAGCGAATTGTGAAGAAGGCATCCCGTCCCCCCCCCCCCCAAAAAAAAAATTACTTAAATACTTCAGAACTAGCAAGAACTGCTTGAGCGCTAATACCTAAGCACGAGGCCACTGTAGTTACAAAATATACAAAAGCAAACAACAAGGGAAGTGCTGGACCTCACCAGGACCCTTCAACTTGAGAATAGAAAACGAGCCAACACTCATCGGACCGCTGGCGTTTGCTTATCACGACCACGTCCGAAGTTAAAATTCATGCTCAAGTCGGGTAAGCGAGAACTTGCCACCTTAAAGGTTAGTCTCGATATTCGACCTCAGTGGTGAGTAATATATGTGATGCCCTAGAACGTATTACAGCCAAATTGATTTCACGCCCAGGCAATAATGACAAAGATCACCGAAACGCTGAACAAATTCCAATAAAAAGGAAAACATACACTCCTGGAAATGGAAAAAAGAACACATTGACACCGGTGTGTCAGACCCACCATACTTGCTCCGGACACTGCGAGAGGGCTGTACAAGCAATGATCACACGCACGGCACAGCGGACACACCAGGAACCGCGGTGTTGGCCGTCGAATGGCGCTAGCTGCGCAGCATTTGTGCACCGCCGCCGTCAGTGTCAGCCAGTTTGCCGTGGTATACGGAGCTCCATCGCAGTCTTTAACACTGGTAGCATGCCGCGACAGCGTGGACGTGAACCGTATGTGCAGTTGACGGACTTTGAGCGAGGGCGTATAGTGGGCATGCGGGAGGCCGGGTGGACGTACCGCCGAATTGCTCAACACGTGGGGCGTGAGGTCTCCACAGTACATCGATGTTGTCGCCAGTGGTCGGCGGAAGGTGCACGTGCCCGTCGACCTGGGACCGGACCGCAGCGACGCACGGATGCACGCCAAGACCGTAGGATCCTACGCAGTGCCGTAGGGGACCGCACTGCCACTTCCCAGCAAATTAGGGACACTGTTGCTCCTGGGGTATCGGCGAGGACCATTCGCAACCGTCTCCATGAAGCTGGGCTACGGTCCCGCACACCGTTAGGCCGTCTTCCGCTCACACGCCAACATCGTGCAGCCCGCCTCCAGTGGTGTCGCGACAGGCGTGAATGGAGGGACGAATGGAGACGTGTCGTCTTCAGCGATGAGAGTCGCTTCTGCCTTGGTGCCAATGATGGTCGTATGCGTGTTTGGCGCCGTGCAGGTGAGCGCCACAATCAGGACTGCATACGACCGAGGCACACAGGGCCAACACCCGGCATCATGGTGTGGGGAGCGATCTCCTACACTGGCCGTACACCACTGATGATCGTCGAGGGGACACAATAGTGCACGGTACATCCGAACTGTCATCGAACCCATCGTTCTACCATTCCGAGACCGGCAAGGGAACTTGCTGTTCCAACAGGACAATGCACGTCCGCATGTATCCCGTGCCACCCAACGTGCTCTAGAAGGTGTAAGTCAACTACCCTGGCCAGCAAGATCTCCAGATCTGTCCCCCATTGAGCATGCTTGGGACTGGATGAAGCGTCGTCTCACGCGGTCTGCACGTCCAGCACGAACGCTGGTCCAACTGAGGCGCCAGGTGGAAATGGCATGGCAAGCCGTTCCACAGGACTACATCCAGCATCTCTACGATCGTCTCCATGGGAGAATAGCAGCCTGCATTGCTGCGAAAGGTGGGTATACACTGTACTAGTGCCGACATTGTGCATGCTCTGTTGCCTGTGTCTATGTGCCTGTGGTTCTGTCAGTGTGATCATGTGATGTATCTGACCCCAGGAATGTGTCAATAAAGTTTCCCCTTCCTGGGACAATGAATTCACGGTGTTCTTATTTCAATTTCCAGGAGTGTAGTTTAAATATATTCAATTATATCATCCATAAAAGGAGTTCATACAGTGAAGGGCGCGAATTTAGTAGCTTGAGTGTGGAGTGACGGAGAACAGCGGGAAACCATCCTAGCGGGAGCAAGTCCAGCACTGGAGCACACGTGTCAAAATCAATAAACAGAAGCGCCTTACACAAACATAAGGTAGGGCGGGCGCTTAGCAAAGAAAATCAACGTGATGACGACGCTCACATCAGCAGACAGCCACTCCCAAATCCAGATAGCCAATCGGGCGTAGCAGCGTAGAGCCCAAAACACCACACCATCACAGCCCTGTACAAGTAGCCTCCCACTTGGACGAGCGACCGCCGATCAGGCACGTTCACCGTTCGTCACACGTTCTTGTCTCTCACTGCCCCACCGTCCGCCAACGAGCTGCCTCCAACTCCATCTAACCAAACAGTCAAGTACACGGAGACTGAAGCGCCATCCAGTGGCGTGACTGCGAAACGAATTGCGCCAGTAACCAAAGATACAACAGCTCGGAAAACGAGCCGATACGGCTCATACATCATTGATACTGTGTGTCAGGGATCCAGCAGTTTGTTGGCAGGTTTGTGGAGGTCATTTATTCGCACAGTTCATGTAATTCGCGTAAATAACGGGTCTCTGATTTGTGTACGCGTCGACGGCTCCCGATAGCAACCCAGATGGGTTCCATAGGCTTTACAGCAGGTGAACTTGGTCGCCAAGGCATCAACGGGAGTTCGCTATAATGCTCCTCAGATCACTTTAGCACGGTTCTGACTCCGAGACATGGATAGTTTTGCTCCTGAAAGTTGACATCACCACCGGGGAAGACATAGAGAACGAAGGGATGCAGGTGATTCGCACCTGTCAGCGTATCTTCCATTACTACCACAGGTCCCATGCAAGCGCAGGGCAATGACTCCCATAACATAATTTTGCTCCCACCAGCTTGCATCCGTGGTGTGTTGCACGTTTGGAGCCGTCGTTCACTTCGGTGATGACGTTTGCGGAGACAACCATCGACCTAGTGTAGCGAAATGTGATTCACCTGAAAGGCCGACACGTTTCCATGAATCGACGATCGAATACCGATGGTCCCGTGTTAACTGCATCGTAAGTGACGATGTCGTTGGGCAAACATGTAAACATGTAAGGGTGGCCTGCTGTTCGATCTCCATATTCAACAATGTACAATGAAAGTTGAGCTCCAGCATTGTGCTCTTTCGGCGCAGATGCCATAGATCACCACTATTCTACTTTGCAGAGCAGACAAGCCTCTGAACCCCACGTTCTGTGAACAGTCGTGAATATCCATCCATTTAGCGACTAGTGGTAGTTTCACTGCCCTACCTCTTTCCATAGATGCTCACGACAGTAACACGTGAACATTCGACCAGCTTCACCGTTTTCGAGATAATCGTTCACTGGCTCTGAGTAATAATAATCTACCATTTGTCGAAGTTCCCCGCTTGCAGCCCATATCTTCGTTAGGATGTGTCTGGTCAGCTTTCGTACGTTTGTTACCACGTCACCTGCCCGCAGAGCCGCAAGACGGCTGGGTGGGGACTCGTCATAATGTTTTGGATCAGTTTAAGTTATTATCTGCCGTTAACGAACAATATGCAGGATGACAATGATTGAACTATAGCGTCCAACGTTTTAATCTGATTCCCTCAGTATAACTGATTTATTTGGGCTGCATTCAATTACGTTTGTTTTATTTTTGTTGATATTCACTTAAAATCAATTCCGTTTGTTGATATCCATCTTAAAATCAATTCGTTTTAACTCATTGTGTCATCTTAAACATAATTACAATGTCATCAGCGAACCTTAAACCTTTCATTTCTTCTCCTAGAACATTTAATTCCATTTCCCAGCACGTCTTTGTTTTGCTTCACTGTTTGCTCAATGTACAGACTGAATAACCTTGTCTCATTCTGTTCTCAGTCACTGCTTCCCTTTAAAACCCACTCTTACCGATCACACAGAAGCCCAATACTTAAACCTTTTAAAATACACATATCAAAAAATGTTTTGCATCAACTCGATTTTGAGAGTTCCGGAACCTGTACAGAAAATTGGAATAGAGATCAACATTAACATCATTTCCGCCCTTTTTATTGCTCATGGAAACCACACACTGAATGCTGTTCCACCATACAGCGAGACCTTCGGAGATGGTGGTCCAGACTGCTGTTCACACGCGTACCTCTAATTCCCAGCAGCACATCCTCTTGCATTGATTCATGCCTGTATTCGTTGTGAGATACTATCCACAAGTTCATCAAGGCACTCATGGTTCATGTTGTCCCACCCCTCAACGGCGATTCGGCGTTGATTCTTCGGAGTGGTTGGTGGGTGACATCGATAAACAGCCCTTTTCAATCTATCCCAGGCATGTTCGATACGTTTCATGTCTGGAGAGCAGGCTGGCAACTCTAGTCGAGGGATGTCATTATCCTGAAGGAAGTCATTCACAAGACGTGCACGATGGAGGCGAATGCTTCGCCAATATGCTGCCGGTATGGTTGCACTATCGGTCAGAGGATGGCATTCACGTATCGTACAGCCATTACGGCGCCTTCCATGACCACCAGCGGCGTACGTCGGCCCCACATAATGCCACCCCAAAATAGCAAACAACCTCCACGTTGCTGCACTCGCTGGATAGTGTGTGTAAGGCGTCCATCTTGACCGAGTTGCCTCCAAACACGTCTCCGACGATTGTATGGTAGAAGGAATACGCGTCACTCATCGGTGAAGAGAACATGATACCAATACTGAGCGGTCCATTCGGCATGTTATTAGGCTCATCTGTACCGCGCTGCAGGCTGTCGTGGTTGCAAAGATGGACCTCGCCATGGACATAGGGAGTGAAGCTGCGCATCATGCAGCCTATTGCGCACAGTTTGAATCGTAACACGACGTCCTGTGACTGCACAAAAAGCATTATTCAGCTCGGTGGCGTTGCTGTCAGGGTTCCTCCGAGCCATAATCCGTAGGTAGCGGTCATCCACTGCAGTAATGGCCCTTGGGCGGCCTGAGCGAGGCATGTCATCGACAGTTCCTGTCTCTCTGTGTCTCCTCCATGTCCGAATAACATCGCTTTGGTTCATTCCGAGATGACTGGAGAGTTTCCTTGTTGAGAGCCCTTTCTGCGACAAAGTAACAATGCGGACGCTATCGAACCGCGGTGTTGATCGTCTAGGCATGCTTGAATTACAGACAACACGAGCCGTGTACCTCCTTCTTGGTGGAATGACTGGAACTGATCGGCTGTCAGACCCCCTCCGTCTAATAGGCGCTGCTCATGCATGGTTGTTTACATCTTTGGGTGGGTTTAGTGACACCTCTGAACAGTCAAAGGGACTGTGTCTGTGATACAGTATCCACAGTCTACGTCTGTCCTCAGGAGTTCTGGGAACCGAGCTGATGCAAAACTTTTTTTGATGTGTGTAACATTACCTGGCTGCACACACCCTCGTCCTGGTCACTATTACGGTTGGGTTTAGTTCAACCTGGTGATGACAGAGCCAATTGTTCCTTAATACTTCTGAGTGTTATGTCTGGGACAACTAGGCTGATTTCAAAGGCGAGAGCTGGCCGTTGTGGCCGTGCGGTTCTAGGTGCTTCAGTCTGGAACCGCGTGACCGCTATGGTCGCAGGTTCGAATCCTGCCTCGGGCATGGATGTGTGTGATGTCCTTAGGTTAGTTAGGTTTAAGTAGTTCTAAGTTCTAGGGGACTGATGACCTCAGATGTTAAGCCCCAGAGCCATTTGAACCATTTGAAGGAAAGGCGAGTAATTTTGACATGATTGCCAGCATCTTGTAGAAAAAAGCTTTCGAAGGTTGATGCAGGGAGCAGCGCGTTTTGGGGAAACTCTATTAGCAGGAGCAGGAAATGGCCAATGATCGGGTGAAAGGGCTGTATATTCAAAAAAAATTTCTTGGAACTCTTTCTCCGGAAACAGCCTCGTAACATATGTAAATCCATAAAGAGAATCCCATTTGAGCAGAAAATTTAACTGACGCCAAAGAAGATTATAAACGAAAGTACTAATGATTGTTGGTAAATAACTAAGCAGCATTACTACTCTTTTGCTCTTGATTGGTATTTGCATCCCCTGTAGAAGTGGGAAAGCAAATTAACTGTAAAAACGTACCTGGATCACCAGAATCAGAAAAGTCAGCCACCCTCAGCATCAGTTCTTGGAAGGTCGCAGGGGACAAGCAGAGGGTCATTGGCCCACCGGCTAGCAACTATTGCCTTGGACAGCAGTTGCAGAATATCAGGCTTTGTATAGAAAAACAGACACCACTTGCTACTGCGTGAACTCCTAGCGAGAACATTTACTGCATGGAGTGAGGAGGATCGCCATTTTTAGCAGAAGGTGCCATTGTACTTAAAATCTAGAAAGCTGATCGTTGCTCCGGAAAGCACTGAAAGTTAGAGATAAACGTCTCAACTTTGGATAGTGGACTGGCTGCCCTGGACCTCTGAAATTGTGAGACATCCCCAAAATCTTTTGACTCTGCAAACAACAAATGTTTATGAAACTTCCTGGCAGATTAAAACTGTGTGCTGGACCGAGACTCGAACTAGGGAGTCGTGCTTGGGCAGCTCAGATGGTAGAGCACTTGCCCGCGAAAGGCGAAGATCCAGCTCGAGTCTCGGTCCGCCACACAGTTTTAATCCGTCAGGAAGTTTCATATCAGCACACACTCCGCTACAGAGTGAAAATCTCATTTTGGAAACATCCCCCAGGCTGTGGCTAAACCATGTCTCGGCAATATCCTATCTTCCAGGAGTGCTAGTTCCGCAAGGTTCGCAGGAGAGCTTCTGTGAAG